>NW_026612650.1:1205992-1378167 GCF_029582105.1 Oenanthe melanoleuca | reverse complement strand
GCACAGACACAGCACAAGGATTTTAATGACTCTCTCAGGGCTTTGGTGCTGTTTACATCAGACTCAGTCCCTGAGAGAGTGTTCAAAAAACTTCTCAAGATTTTAAAGTCACAATCAAACTCCAAAGTTTCTTGAAGTTTTAATGGGTTCCAATGAGGAACACACCTGAGAAAGTGTCCCGTGATTCAAGTTAGAATAGAACACTGGAGCACTGATGACAGCTGGGAACAAACAAGGGAAAGGTGTCTCTGATGCTGACCAAACCTGGATGTGTTTCAGGAATGCAAAGGGCCAAGAGCTGAGCCCCAGCCCCCAGCAAGGCAGATCCTGTCCCTCCCTCATTGCTCAGGGCTCTTCCCAGGGCACTGGGCTCTGGGGACGTGCCATGCCAAGGGCAGGACCATGGGGCGGCCCCTGCCAGGCTGCTGAGCAGGGACAAGGAGGCAATGAGGCCCCAGCACAGCAAGGCTCACTTGTCCCCTGCTGGCCTCAGGCCCAGGGCCAGCAGCCATGGCCCAAGTGCTGCAGCAGTTGGCTCTGGCAGGGCCTTTCAGCTGCTCCCATCCCTGTGCCCTGTGCAGCCCAGGCTGTCCTACGGTGTCCATGCCCTGCGCCTCTGTCCCTGCAGGCTGTCGTCATCCCCCGGCTGCCCCACCTCGCTGGCCCCTTCCTTTGCTGACAGCTCTGCGTCCTGCCTGCCTCTGCCTGGCCACAGAAAGCCTTGGCCCTGATCCTAAATGTTTTAACTCAAGGTTTACTGTGCCTGTGACATTTTATCACAGGAACAAGGCATTCCAGGTCTCCTTTCCAGGAGAAACAATTGAAAGAGAAAAAGACATCTGGCCTAAGGGTGTGGTGATAGAAAACACAAGGACTCTTGATCTCGGGAATTTGGGTTGGGTTTTATGGAAATGTGTAAATTGTTATACACATGTGGTGACTGAATATATAGAACACACTTGTAGAATTAGGTGTCCACATAAGGTTAGGTGTTTTCGCGGGTTAGACCTATGGCATAAATAAATGATGTCCTCTTCCACAACAAATTGGTGTCAAGGAGTCTTATTCTGATACTTCAAGACTTGGCAGTGTGGCCTCTCAGAACTGAGGATTTAACTGTGACACCTTAGAACCTCATGGAACCAAGGGGCCATTGTGATGCAGGAGACCCTCATGGAACCAGGGACACTACTGTGACACTGTGGAACTTCATGGAAACAAGGGGCCATTTTGATACTTCCTTGCCTCCTGCAAACAGGAGCCATTGTGACACCACAGGGCCACAGGGAGCCAAGGGGCCATTGTGACACTGAGGATCCAAGGAGATCACTGTGACACTGAGGAACCTCATGGAACCAAGGGCCCATTGTTACACTGTGGGACCCTGTGGAACCAAGAGGACCATACAGACACTGTGGTGCTCCATGAAACATAGGGATCATTCTGATACTGCCTGGCCTCATGGAACCAAGGGGGCAATTGTGACACTGTTGTGTCTCGTGGAACAATGGAGACTATTATGACACCAAATCACAGAATTAATGAAGTTGGAAAAGACCTTTGAGACCTTTAATTCCACCTATGACCTAACATCACCTCATCAACTAAACAATGGCACTGAGTGCCACGTCTAATCTTTTTATAAATTCTGCCAGGGACAGTGGTCCACCACCTCCCTGGGCAAAAGATTCCAGAACCCAATCACTCTTTCAGTGAAGAATGTTTCTGGATGTCAAACCTAATCTACCCCTGGCTTATCTTAAAACTGTGTCCTCTTGTTCTCTCAGTGGTGTCCTGGGAGAGGAGAGTGACTCTCACCGGAGTACAACCTCTGTTCAGCCAGTTGTAGAGAGTCTCACTGAGACCATTGTAGCCATTGGGGCCACTGTAGCATGGCAGGGCCTCATGGAATCAAGAGGACCAGAGTGACAGTGTGGGGCTCCATGGAACAAAGGAGCCATTCTGACATTGTGGAACCAAGGAGAGCTTTGTTACACTACAGGGCACCATGGAACCAAGGAGACCATGATGACACTTTGAGGCCTCGTGGAACCAAAGGACCACTGTGGCACTGCAGGGCCTCATGGAACCCAGGGCACAAGAGCGACACTTTGAGCTCCAAGGGACCAAGGGGGCATTCTCACACTGCAAACCAAGGAGACCATTGTGACACTATGGGTCATCATGAAACTGAGGGTCCATTGTGACACAGCACGGCCTCATGGAACCATGGTGGCCATTTTTACAATTTGAGGCTTCATGAAACAAAAGGGACATTGTGGCATTTCAGGGCCTTCTGAAACCAAGGAAACCTTAGTGACACTGTGGGGCTCAACAGAACCAGAGGGCCATTGTGACTCCGTGGGGTCTCATGGAATCAAAGTCTGTTGTGACACTTTGCAGCCCCATGGAACCAAGGAGTCCATTGTGACAATGCAAGGCCTCATGGAAGCAAGAAACCATTGTGACACTATGGGTCTCCTCAGGCCAAGGGGGCGGTTGTCACACTGTGTGGCACCATTGAACCGAGTATTCCATTGTGACACTAGAGGGCCCCATAGAACTAAGGATTCATGTAACAGTGCTGGACCCCATGGAACCAAAAGTCCATTGTGACACTGTAGGGCCTCATGGAATCCTGGAGGCCATGATGACAGTTTGAGGCCTCGTTGAATCAAGGGGCTCTGCAGGGCCCTATGGAACCAAGGAGACCCTTCTGCTATTGTGAGTCCCCATGGAACCAAGGGTCCATTGTGATACTGTGGTGTGGGAAATGCAGGCACAGAGAACTCTCAGGGCCTTGTGCATACAGGATCAGAGATAGAGATGGATACAAGGTTTGACCTAAGACCTTGGCGAAGACTTAGAGAACTAGAGCATTAAAGTGAAACAGACATGAAACAAGAATATAAGTTTGTAGTTTAAGTAAAAATATACAGAAATATGTATTATATAAGCCAAGCAATATGTTAAAGAAGATAGTGAAAGATATTAATGTTTAGCAGTAGAACCTGTTATAAAGTTAGCTAAAAACTTAAGATATATCAATCTAAGCCTGTGAAATGTTATATGGTTGGTTAAAAATGACAAATAGCAGCAAAGCCATGAAAAACAAAGCAATTAATGATTGGTATAAAAACACACTAGCAAGCTTTGTAGAAGTATTTGATTGGGTAAAAAATTAAATAAGACATTGTAATTAAGAATTAGGTGGTTTCTGATATTATGGTGTTGGTTCTAACACCTTTGGTGAGACTGATGCCGTAAAGCAATAAATCATCTTTAACAAGGTCGCTCAGTTTCCCATGTCTCTCATAATATTTACATCCCAATACTGTGGTACCAAGGAGAACCCTGTGACACTGCAAGGCCTCATGGAATAATGAACACCATTGTGACACTCAGTGGCCTCATGGAACCAAGGGGCCATTGTGTCATTGTGCAGTCCCATGGAACCAAGGAAAGCATTCTGACACTGCAAGGCCTCATGGAAGCAAGGGACCATTGTGACACTGTGCAGTACCACAGGAACAAGAGGCTAGTGTGACACATCTGGGCCTCATGGAACCAAGGATCCAGTATGACACTACCATTGTGACACTGAGGGGTCCCATGGAAACAAGGAGCCACTGTGACACTGCGGGGCCCCATGGATCCAAGGGAACACGTAATAGGTCTGGTTGGCTTGGCCTGACTGGTCCAAATGGCCTTGGCATGTCGAGTGAGAAGACAAAGGACTGTGCATGATTCAACATGAATCAAGCTAAAGCCGTTATTGTGCTTCTAAACATTGTTTACATTTACTTCTTATCTTGGATTGCACAGTCACACAATATTTAATTGGTAGCTCCACTTTGTCCATGCATCTCTTTGTTAGTACCTCTATATTGTCCGCGAGGCAAGCACACATCTTTTTCTTAATCTAATTGGTTGATACCTGGCTGCCATGTTGTCTTGTATGAATTGCTCATGCAGGTTTTCTTGTTTTTCCAAATCTTGCAATTTCTTAAATAGCTCCACTGCCCATACAGATTGATCACCCATTGCATGATGTGTATACTGGCCAATGGGTGATGGTGGAGTTGGCAAGGGGAGTCGTGGGTACAGGTGGCAGGTGCGAGGGACAGGTTGTGGTGGAAGGATTGCAGCTCTCTCCCTTGGGCTCAGTTTCCATCAGCTCATTTGGTGCTGGGTGCGGTGACCCTTGGGGGCTTACAATGTCTGGGTCCTGTGATGGAGAAAAGTTCTGCACAGTCTGTGACCCTCCTTCTTTTGCTTCTTCCAGTGGTGGTGCTGATGGAGGAGCAACAGAAGGAATGTCAGGGTCATTGCCAAATACATGTCGGATATATGGACAGCGAGTTCAGGCCCAGAGTGGCAAATGCTCCAGCGGCAGCACTGCATTCTGCATTCATTTCCCGGATTATAGTAATTATCAGTTTCCAAGCTGTTGCTAGCTCTTTTGCCTCCTTTGATCCATCACTTACTTCATTCCACAGAAACTCTCCTATTTGTTCCCGTGTCTCTCTTTTAAACACAACATTCGCTACTACAGACACTAATTGTTCCCAAATTCATAATAACTGTTTTCTGAGGATACCCTCACCATATTTAATCCCTCTCTTAGAAAGGATATGGAGGAGAAAGTTCACTAAAGTTCACTAAAGACTTTCTTCTTTAGTCAGATTTTGTCCCATCACCTCCTCCCAGCTGCTCCCCTCACTGGGCACTTGTTGCAACATCCGTTAGTCAGTCCCAGGCCGTCCTCTGACCTGTGGATCTCAGCCCCGCTGAGCTGTCCTCCAGCCACTCTCTCCTTCTGGGTCCTTCTGCCACCTTCCTTCCAAGTCAGATCATGTCACTGGCACCATCTGAGAACAGAAGACAAAGGACTGTGCATGAATTAATGTGAATCAAGCAAAAGCCATTTATTTTGCCTCTAAACATTCTTTATATTTACTTCCTATCTTGGATTACACAGTCACGCATTATTTTATTGGTTGCTCTGCTATGTCCACACATCTTTTGATTGGTAGCTTTCTATTGTCCTTGAGGCACACACATGCCCTTTATCTTCAGTTAATTGGTTGATACCATATTATTTTACTCAGGTTAACACACCTATGTTCTGTTGGCAACTTTCTGCTTCTTCTTTCTTCTTGCAGCATCAGCTTTTTTACCCACTTTGAGGACCTATTTCAGAAGGCTTAAGCTGGCTCATTTAGTATAGGTCCATTTTCCTCTAAATATGATCCTACATACACGGTCAAGGTTCTAGCAGTTTCTTTGTTCTTTATACCCTCATTGGACTGTATCCCTGTCTGTTTACGTTGTATTTCCCTACAGGTCAGTGTAATTCTTTTCCTGCCCACACCTTCAGGTGATTGGATGTGGCTGTTTGGCTCCTCCTCCTTGTTCCAGTATATAATCCTGGACCCTCTACCTGTTCTTGTCTTTTGTCCCTGGACTCTTTCAGTGTGTAGGTGAAATAAACTACCACTGGAAACCCATACAAAGACCCTTCCTTCCTCCACCACTTCAGATAACCAGCTGCTGTGTGTGAGGGTGGTGTTTGCTGTGTGCTTGGTGTAGCACTCTCTTCATGGGGATGCTTCAGGAAGCTTGCAGCAGCCTACCACCTGCTCGTGCTGTAACATATCCCCATCCATCTGTTTGGCCCAGAAAAATGTTCTGTACCTTTAAAACAGGTTCCGAGAGTAAAAGGGGGAAAGACACACACACAGTTTGTGTGGGCTGAAGTTTCATCTTCACTTCCCTGGAATTCTTTCGCTTTCTTGGTGCATGTTGTTCTGCAGCATGGACAGCCAGTGGGAGAGAGCTCTCCTTTGCTTTTAGTTGTTTTTTTAGCTAGCTGAGGCAGAGAAGTTCCCTGGACTGTGAGTGTTCCTTTTCTTGGAACTGTTCAGCCCTGCTCAGGTGCAACCAACCAGAAGAACACCAGGTGCTCACGCCTGTGTCCCGCTGGGGCCAAGACGTGGCATTCCAGTACTGGAGAGGCTGAGAGAGACTGAGCGAGCTGAGCCAAACCCCACAAAAGGAGTCTTTCTAACCACAGAAGGAATTTATGAATTTGCAATATCTTAAAAGCAACAAGGGGTTTCATTGTTTCATATTATTCAATTTCTTATGTGTGTGAGTACTTTGCTTATTAAATAAACAGTTCCTTCCACTTTTCTCTGTTGGGAGATAAAAATTATACAAGACGAGGCAACTGAGAGGCCTTTTAAAAGATGATTTATTGCCTCATGGTGTTAATCTCATAGAAGGATGAGACAAGAAAAGTGTTACAGTCAATGCCATAGTATCAGAAATTGTCTAATTCTTAGTTAGAATATCTTATGTTACTTTTTAAACCAATCACATACTTCTATGAAACTTGGTAGCATCTTTTTATGGCAATCATTAATTGCTTTCCTTTTCATGGCATTGCCACAATGCATCATATCTTAATCAATCATGTAACACGCCAGAAACCTACGTTGATATATCTTAAACGTCTAAATAATTTTATAACAGGTTTCATTGCTAAACTTTAAAATCTTTTACTCTCTTTATTAACAAATTGCTTTTCTTACGTAACGCATATCTCTGTTTACTAAAAACATATTTATATTAAACAACAAATGTATATCCTTGTTTCATGTTTGTTTCAATATTCTAATTCTCAAAGCCTTCTGCAAGGCCTTAGATCACACATTGCTTCCATTTCTGTCTCTGAGCCTGAAAGCACAAGGCCCTGAGAGCTCTCTGTGCTTGCAATTCCCAAATCTCTCCCTCTCTCTTGAACCAGGAATACTCCCTTGATAGCTTTGTCAGTCATTTGCTGTATACACTGAAACAGACAAGGCACCATTCTTAATACAACTCTTATGACAATTAATAAATACAGATTCAATTTTAGAAGTTCTTTTCACCAAGGTGCAAAATTCCATCCAATGAACAAGTCATCTAACCAAGATACATGGTTAACCCTAATCTTGGAAACTCCTCCTTTTAATTGCTCTATGCTTTTATGGATGGATTCTGAATGATCAGATCGATTCATACAACACATTCCAATAAAGTCTTCACGCTCCTGTCCATGTGCTAGTAAGAGAAAATCAATTGCAGCCCTGTTTTGCAAAGTTGCATGTCTCACGTCTTTGACATCAGCTAACAAACCATCAGTGCACGAGAAGTAGCATTGGTTTGCTGACTTAGCCAACAACCCAATGTATCCAACTGCTTTAATGCTACTGCCGAGGCAAGTTAAGGTAAAAGTGTGGGTGTTGAAAGTCTTTTTCCAAAACCCCAAGGTTTGAAATCCTCTTTACATTCTGATTCATACTGATGAACAAATCTTTTTCCTCTTCATCTACTTTCAGTGATCATTTTTCTACTCGGTGTTAGCAAAGTAAGCCTCCCCAAGTTATATGTACAACCTGTTAATTGTGATGGAATCGCAGGCCAAGCTCTATCTCCACAAATGAAAAACATCCCTGGTGGCAACTGTAAAGGTGAGTCAACAGGCCATGCAAGTACTGGGGAAGTATAGTTACACCAAGAAGTCTGGTTTCTATACAGTTGGTGATGAGGGGAAGCATCTTTGATCAGCAAAGACTCTTTCCCCGGATAGCTGAATTTAACACAAAAGTCCAATTTTACTGAGCTAAGAAGATCTATTTCCTGAGGTTTTGAGGATGCCTGGGAAAGGTCTCCTGCTCAATAATTCCAGGCATCTACAGGGTTGTAATCCCAACTCCACATGCTGCCAGTGCTTTTACTTCCTAAAGCACAAGTTGTCTTGATATTTTCTGGCCATGCATCCCCAGGAAGCCTCACTAAACAAGTGGAAAAGGGATTTTCCGGGGTTGTAGTGCCTAAACATACAGTGTCCAAGCCAGATGCATTTGCTCAAGTCACCTAAACTTTTGTTCTGGGCTGACTAATGGGCAATGTCACACTACTAAAAGCAAACACTACAATAAAACAGTGTAAGTCTAATATTTGATTTAGTTCCATGCTTCACTTTTATCTCTAGAAAATCTTTCAACACATTTCTTTTTTGTTTTCTCCCAAACTTGCTCTGGGAGAGAACAAAGATAAGGCACTAAGTTATTTTGTTTGCACTCAACTTTACAAATTTGAATATTTCCTTATTCTTTCAAAAATTCTTTTCTGCACTCCTCTCTGAGAGTGGAGATACAGGGGCTATTTCTTTCTTCGTGACCTACTACAACCAAAAATTCAATGACTTTATATCTTGTTTCTGACTCTAAAATAAAATAACACAATATACACCAGGCTTTTGTTAAAGAAGCTCTATGATACCGGCAATTCCCACACTTTTTATTTGACATAAAACCCAAGGTTCAGAATTTTTGCAGATGGGGCAAAAGACGTCAGTCATTAACTAGTCTCTGTGTTTCTCACCTCTGTGTGCTTATTACTCTGTTCATGGAGTTGTCAATGTGTTTCTGCACATGATATGGCTTCACATTCTTTGCTGGAATCCACTCAGGTCCTGTTCCTGTGGAAACATAAGCATTAACCTTTGCCCCAGGTTAGTAGAGAAAACGGACCCTCAATTTGCCCTTTTTCTGGGTTTCTAATTAAAACTAAAGTATTTTCTTTTAACTTTGCCTGTGTACTATTAGTAAAATACCTAAATTGGTGGATCTGGCTTTGCAAAGGAACTGTTAAAAAAACTAAAAACAGACAAAGCTTTATTTAATTGCATCTGGGGAGTTGCCTGTCTACTACCCCTTTCTGTTTATCTGAAGGAGATTTCAGAGTGTGATGTGTCCTTTCAATAATAGCTTGACTCGCGGGAGAGTAGGGAGTACCAAGAATGTGGCAAATACCCCAGTCCATTAAAAATGTGGCTGATTTTTGAGCTGTATATGCAGGACCATTGTCTTTATTTCCAGAAGTACTCCTAACGAAGCAAATGTTTATCTACTGATACACTGATGTTTTTAAATTTCCCAAAAGATGGATATTTGGTCATATTTCTTTTATAATTGCTTTTGCTTGATCCTTAGAAATATGAAATATTTGCATAAGTACTCATGTATTTTGGTAAAAAAAAGGCATGACAATTTAGCTTGCTCAAAAATGTTAGGCAAGGCACTTGTAACAGCCATTGTCAATTTATCTGCTCTTGCGTTTCCTTCTGCTAAGAATCCTGGAAGTGACAAATGTGCCCTAATATGGGAAACCAAATATTTGTTAGTTCTCTGTTGTATAATTCCATAAAGACATGTAAGATAATGACACAGATTATCATTGCTAACATATTTTCTAACCGATCCTTCTATTCTTCTAACAATATTAGCAACATAAGCGGAATCTGTAATTAAATCAAAAGGTTCTTGAAAGAGTGGAAAAATTTCTGACAATTGCTGCTAACTCGACAGTTTGAGGGGAGCCCTCTACTGTTTGAATGCTTGATTCCCATGGCTTAGTTTTCTGATTTTGCCATACTATTACTGATTTGTGTGTTTTCCCTGAACCATCAGTAAAGATTGTTACAGCGTCTAAAGGCACTTCACTCAACATAGGTTTTTCTCTAAACCTCAGCTTGCCTTGCAACAACCTGTGACTCAGAAAGTGGATAGAGCAAGCACCTGAATAACCTAACAATGCAATTTGTAAGTCTTCTGAATTTTGCAAAGCCAAATCAAAATATTCTTCTTTCAAGGTAAATCAATCACTCCAAATTCTTGGCCTGCTGTAGTTAGCAATCTTGCTCTTGCTCTGATTATGATCTGAGCAATCATTTCTAACATTAAAATTGTCATTGGGCACCTGTAAGGCATAATAAATCCACTCTATTATCAGCACTTCTTTTTCAGAAGTGTTCCATTGAGAAATGAGACCACAGAGTTGCAGTTCTTCTCCTAATATCCCTAGGAAAAAAGATTTAGAAATAGTACATCTGTGTGCTTGTCTTTGTTGAAGAGCTTCAGCAATTTTTTCAAGAGCATTTTCAGCTTCAAGCATAAAAGTTCTAGGAGTTTTAATATTGCAGTCTCCTCTGAATGAATCAAGAGATGATGCACATTCATCATTAGTAATTCCCAAATTAATCTAATCCAATTAATTTCTCCCAGAAGTTGCTGTAAATCTTGCAAAGTGGTACCACAAGTAGCAAGTTGTACTTTTTGTGGCCTATTGTGGCCTTTGTTGACTATTCTCATATTTACCATACTAAATACTTCCATGGTGAGATTCCTTGTATTTTTGATATAAAAATATCTAGTCCAGCATTCTGAACTTCTGTAATAAGACAGTCAGGAGTCTTTTGCATCTCTCCTTGGGTTGGTGCTGCAATAAGCAAAGTGTCCATGTAATGTAAAATCATTGCTTGAGGATATTTCTGTCTGGCTTTCTGTTAACACAGGCTTGGAAAACTCTCCGGTTGCTGAGTTGTTGCTGTGCTGTCACACGGTGGCACTGCACACTCATTTTTGAGTTTCCCAACAAGTCTGCATTCTGTCTCCCGTATCTTACTGCCATAGCTAAAAGCTTTGCATGTGCTAAGTCAAGGTCACCGTCTTTGATTGCTTTACACCTAATATCAGTGCAATCTGTCAGCTTTAAGTTGTTTTTGGACATTCTTTTAATTTTACTAGACTTAAGGGGTCTCTGGGGTCGGGAAGAAACAAATCAGTCTCTTGCTTTGAATCAATCTCTTCTTCAGGAGTTGAATCACTGTCTTGCTGTTGTATACTCACAGCTTTCAATTTTTCGTTTTTCCCTTCATTAGCAGTTTTAGAGGCATCTAAAGGTAACACAGACGTGGTAGAAGCAGCAGCTACAGGAACAGCAGAATCTAAAGAGTGAGACCAAACCAGGGGAGAAGCTGAAGGAAGCACTGCAGGCAGGCTGTTTACTGAAAATGTCAACAAGTATAACGGCTTATTTGGAGTAATTTAGCAGCCACAAAATCTTGATGGGTGGTCACTTCATAAAGTTTTAATTCTACAGAGTCCCAAAGAGACTTGGAAAAAGCAGGGGCAAGGACAGTGTCTGCAAAATTTTTCTATGCCCAGCATAAAATATCTTTTGATTTGGCATAGCATGTGAATTAGATCTTATCAAAGCTTTTAAATGAATATAAATGTCTCCCTGTTCCCTGAACATTTCTTGTCCCGTGTTCCCCAAAGCTCACCTGTCATCCTGTCACAGCTCTTCTTTAGACAGGCTCCAGCTGGGCACAACTGCAAGCTCAGTTTTCTGTTTTCTTTCAACAGCCAATAGAGTCTGTTCCTCCATCATTTCAGGAGCAATTAAATCCACAGATTTTCTGTTTCAGTCCAGCAGCCTTTAACTGCTGCATTTGGGGCTGATAGCTCGATAAAATCAATTGCTCCTCAATACAAGTGCACCAATTACTGGGTGATCAAAATTATGAGACACGGGGCAGCTGAGAGACTTTTTTAAAAGATGGTTTATTGCCTCGTGGTGTCAGCCTGATAGAAGGGTGAGACTTTGAAGGTGTTACATTTAATGCCATAATATCAGAAGCCATCTAATTCCTAGTTACAATGCCTTATGTTAGTTTTTTAGCCAATCACATACTTCTACTCAATTTGGTAACATCTTTTTATACCAATCATTAATTGCTTTTCTTTTTGTGGCTTTCCTGCAATGCATCATTTTCCAACCGGTCATATAACACTTCAGAAACTTATATTGATACATCTTAAACTTCTAACTAACTTTATAAAAGGTTCTCTTGCTAAACAATAAAATCTTTGACTCTCTGACTTAACTATACTGCTTTGCTTACGTAATGCATATCTCTGCTTAAAATATATTTCTACTTAAACTAAAAACTTATACCCCTGTTTTTTCTCTGTTTCAATGTTCTGATTCTCTAAGCCTTCTCCAAGGTCTTAGTTCAAACCTTGTATCCATTTCTATCTCTGAGCCTGAAAGCACAAGGCCCTGAGAGCTCTCTGTGCCTGCATTTCACAAACATTGGAACCTCCATTCCTCTGGGACCTCCCCAGCCAGGACTGATGAAAGATGATGGAGAGCAGATTGGGGAGCTCATCCAGCAGCTCCCTCATCCTCCTAGGATGGATCCCATCTGGTCCAGAGAGATCTGTGAGCATCTGAGTGGCTCAGCAGGTCACCAGCTGCTTCCTCCTGGATGACAGGGTGTCCTGGTTTAGGGCAAATTTAGGGAGAAAATCTCTGAATGGGGTCCCTCTAGGAAACAGATTCAAGCAGTCTCTCCCTCACCTGGTTCAGGGAAATATTTCCTCAGAGAGAAGTGAAAAAAAAAGCTGCTTATTTAACAGACAAAACACCTCTCAGCACAAAAACGAAGAATATTAAACAGCAAAACCTCTCGCTGCTCTGAAGAGATGACAAATTCAGAATGTCCCTTCTGTGGGTTGCAGCCCAGCTCACTCAGTCTGTTCCAGTCCCTCCAGCTCTGGAAATGCCATGGCCAGGCCAGGTCTGATGGGCCACAGGTGTGAGCTCCTGGTGGTCTTCTTGGTTTTCAGTCCAGAGCAGGTTCAAACTATTCCAAAAAAAAGGAAAAAAACACAGTTCAGGGAACTTCTCTGCCTCAGTTAGCCAAAAACTATCCAAGAGCAAAGGAGAGCTCTCTCCTGCTGTCCACTGCAGACAACACAGTCTGTGTGAAAGATGCAGGGGAACAAGTGCAGTCTCTGATAACAAACTCTGCACCTCTTCTCTCCCCCTTCACTCCTGGAACCAGTCTTAAAGCTGCAGCACTCAATATTCAACACCAACAGAACAGACGACTGGGGATATACAAGCATCATAAATTCACCCCAAGACACAGGGGCTCTGTTCTGCTCCCTGTCCCCATCTAGCAGCTCAGAACACTTGTCCTGAGAACAACCTGGCTTATTGTTTAAAACTGAATAAAAGAAGGCGTTAAGTACCTCAGCCTTTTCCTCATCTTTGGCAACCATATCCCCTGGAATAAGGAATGGAGGTTGGTCTCACCCCTCCTTTTGCCCTTAATGTATTTATAAAATAACATTTGTTATCCTTCACAGACATGGCCAGGTTAAGTCCTAATTGTTAATTTGCCACTCTAATTTTATCTTTGCATGACCTAACAGTATCCTTAATCATAACCTCAGTTGCCTGATCTTCTGTGCAAAGGAGATGCATCCTCTTTTTCTCCCCCAGGTTTCTCCAAACAGCTGCATGTGCAGCAAGGCCAGTCAGTTTCCTTGCTGTCTCACCTTTTTGCACACTAGGACAGAATGCTCCTTCTCCCTTAAGATTTCTTCCTGGACACCTTTGTTTTTAAGGGCTGTTTCACTTAAAAAATCAGTACCTCATTTGGTACTTTCCAAATCTGTATCATGAATGCAGGCCAAAGTCTGCTCTCCTTATGTCTGGGGAAGAAATTTTGTTGATGCCCTCCTTCCACACAGTATTGAAAACTCCATTATTTCATGGTCACTGTACCCCAGGCAGCCTCTGACCACCCCATCTCCCACCAGCCCTTCTCTGTCTGTGAACAGCAGGAGACAGAGTTTTCCTGGGAAGCGGCAGTGTTGCTAAAAATTCGGCAACATAAAAAACTCCTTAACACCCATGCAGCATTAAAAAGCAGCATTCTTTATTTGGCTGGATGCTCAAGGGACAGCTGCTCCTGAAGTTGTGCATGCTGAGTACAGGAAAGTTTCTGTTTATATTCTGTGTTCTGCACACATATCCATTGATTATCCTGGACTAAACACACATATGATAATCATTTCCCCCAGATCATTAACATATTTCCCCTCCCCTTTACCCATGTGTTCTTCTATTCTGGGAGTCTCTCTGGTAGTCCCTCTTGGTAATGGACTCCAATGTTCCAGTCAGCCTGGCTGAATTGGCAGGACACTGAGGCTGGTGAATTCCAGTTCCCCTTCTTACACAACAGGCATTGTGTGGTTTCCAGAGGCCAGTGGATTTGGAGAACAAGCATTGAGTTATCTCACTGGGGTGGGCAATTTATCACCGGGTAACATGAAGTCACAGAGTGGGCTATGACATCACAGAGTGGGCTATGACATCACAGAATGGGCTATGACATCACAGAGTGGGCTATGGGAGGTCACTGAGCAGCTACGACATCATAGGGTGTGTCTGTGCCATGACAGAGCAGACTGTGACCTCACAGGGGTCTCTGTGACATCCCAGCAGGGCTGTGTGAGGTCACTGGCTTGGTCACTCTACCCCAGCCCCCCTCACAGTTTCCCCAGAGAATTCCAATGCTGTTCATGCCCAGCAGGGTCCCCTGTCCCTCTGTATCCCCCAGGTCCACCTGGAGCCACAGCCTCCCCCAAGGATGTTCCACAAATCAACCCCAGAGCCTGACACAGGGACAAGGGGCCAGGGATGTGTGACCAGGACATCAAGGACGTGGATTATCCAGGTCACTGTGGGCTGGTTTGGGTTCCCCAGGGCAGGAAAGGTGTCTAGCAGCTGGAGCAGGGTGAGGGAAGGGCCTCCAAGGTGGGGCTGGAGCCCTTGGCTGGGAGGAGAGGCTGAGGGAGCTGGGCTTGTCCAGCCCGGAGCAGGGAGGGCTGAGGGGCTCCTCATGCCAGCCTGGCAGTGCCAGCCAGGAGCTGATGGAGAACACAGAGCCAGGCTCTTCACTGGGGGCCTGGGGGGAGACACAACACAATGGGTGGAAGGGGAATGAGGGGAGACCAGACAGAACATATGGAAAACCTTTGTTCCCATGGGCTCAGACAGGCTCTGAGATGCTGCCCCTTCCCTGTCCTTTGGGATTTTCAAATTTACACCAAAGCAAGCTTTAAACCACTTGGTCTGACCCAGTTTCTAACAAGTTGGGCTGCAGACCTGCTGAGGTTCTTTTCCGACCTCAGCTCCCTGATGATCCCAGGAATGTGCTACTCCCCATTTTGGAATGGGCCAGAGCAGATGTTTATGGGACAGGAGCCCTCTGGGGCTGTAGCAGACCTGCAGCCTGCACAGTGCACAAGCACATCTCATAAGCTGGAGCATTTGAGTACTTGAAGAAATGTCAAAATTTTCCCACCAGGAGAGTACAGAAATTTCCTGGAACTCTACTGATGGCAGGAGAAGAAATACTGCTCTCCCCTTCTACCTGTGTTACCACCATACTGTCTATTATTTCATGTCCCTCTTCATTTGGGTGATTCCACCTCTCCTGTTTAAATGGCCATGTCTAAGGACATCTCTTCACTAGACCACGTGGTTCTATGGCCATCCCATTGCTCCCAGATTGCCTCTTCCAGTTGTTCTCTAATGTTCCACAGTAGTCAACATATTAACTCTGTCTACATCTATCACAGAATCACCCTTTGTAATGTCTTTGTCTAAAACTGATTTCCTGTATGGAAATCCCTTGTGCATGAAGAACACATCAGATAATGCTTTGACATTGCACAGAGCTGAGGGAAGAATCTTAATGTTTATTAAAATTATACGATTGTTACATTTTTTATGTTGGCCATGAAGAGAAACCTGTCTATGCCTCTGAGTCTAACCAGTTCCTGAGCCCAAAGGACACAAACCTGATGAGTTGTGGTTCCCACTCCAGTGGTGGCACTTACACCTCCCTCCCTCCCCACAGCAGAGCTCTCTTGTCCCAGAAAGTCCCTGGCCATGCAGGGATGAAGGAAACAGGACAGGCTGTGGGGATCAGGGGCAGGGCACGGCCAGGGATTTGGGGTGGCTGTGAGCCCAGGGCAGGAGCCGGCCCTTGGCCTTGGTGAACCTCATCCCATTGTCCTGGGCCCATGGCTCCAGCCTGTGCAGATCCCTCTGCAGAGCTTCCTGCCCTGCAGCACAGCCACACTCCCAGCCAGCTGGGGCTCACCTGGCAACTGACTGAGGGTGCCCTCGATGGCCTCGTCCAGATCAGCAAGAAAGAGACTGAACTGCCCTGGCCCCAATCCTGAGCCCTGGGGACACCCCTGGATGTGGCTCCAGTGCCCAGCACTCCTTGGGCCTGGCCATCCAGCCAGATTCCTACCCAGGGAACAGATGCTGCACAGGCTGATGGATCAAGTTCCTGTGAGCCCAGAATATTGGCATTAGTGCAGCTGTAGCTGTGCACAAGAGAGCTCTTCAGCCACTTTCTCTCTTTTCCTCCTTCTGGGCATGGATGGAGCTCCTGACTTCAGTGTGTGACTCGTGTGTGCAATGCAGGAAAAAACACAGGACTTCTGGACAGCAAACCAATATGATTTTGCAGAAGCCCATTTATTGTTTACAATTCACTTTAATTACACATTTCTAGAACCATCAACCACATGGGGACACGCTTTACAATTGGTAATTTTAGGGCACTGATCCACCCATTCAAACCCCTAAAAGTCTGTAATTGGCGGGCTTCAGGATCTTCTTCGCTTCCTGTTACCTTGAATTTTCTAATCTTGGTGTTCTGTGTTTTCAACTTCTTGCCTCCTGATTCAGCATAGTTTAAGTTCCTTAGGCCTTGAAGGGGGGTTTCAACAAGTTTTTGAAAAACTCCTACAGTTTTCTCACCCCGTGCACCTGTTATAAACACTGGTCTAAACTAAGAAACACATAAAAACAGCTAGTGTGTGAAAGAAGCGTATGAACGAACAGTAAAATATGCAAAAATAACTAGACAGCAAAACATAGCAACTGAATAGAGATTTTGACTGGTGCATGCAAGGCCCAGATTTGAACAGACATGTCCACCGTGGCCTAAACCTTGTCCAGCATTACTACAGTGCAAAGAGCAAATCTGGGCAGAATCGGGGCAGGGACGGTTTGGGGCATCTTGGGATCAGCACTGGGCACTAACGTGTTTTCCATTGGTCTGACACTGTCTGCTGTGGGAAGTGAATGCAATATGCAGCATGTTTTTATGGATCGGTGCCTTCCCTTGGTTTGTTTGCTCACAATAAATGAACATCCCTCTGTGTCTCTGGCAGCTCCTTCTGCAAGGAAAGCAGGTGGGAGTTGGTGCCAAGGAGCTGAAAGCTGCAGGCACAGCCTGGAGTGGAGGAAGCTCAGATTTGCACAAGGCTGCTCTGAGTGCCAGGGGCTGGATGGGGGAAATGGTGGGGTGGAGGTAGGGACAAAGTGTGGTTGATTGTCAGCCATAAAGGGTCATGGTTTTCATATTTATTCAAATTTCATTAGGAGGTGCTCGGGATCAATGTCAACTGGAGATTGGTGATATCAGTGTATAAATAGGAAAGGAATAAATGTGGAAAAAAAAGATCTTCTCTCTTTTTGTTTTTAAATGAAATATGTTACAAATGGAATGAAAGCTTAGAGAAATCCTGTCTTATGCTCAGGTTTCTGGCAGTAGCTCTGTTTCAGGTGACCTGCAGCCCAAATTGCTCTTGCTCAGAAGTTCTTTAGAATACCTGCTTAGGTCTAGTCTAAACTGAATTTTTTACTGAATGGACTCAAGATGAACAGATATGAGCCTATTAATGGATTACTTACTGCACAGGAGAAACAAAAGAAGTACAGATAAATACAAACATAGTGCACAATAAAGAGGTAACCTCTATTACAGCTAGTGAAGAAATAGCACAGATCAGGAGTCAATGTAATTTACCACTGAATGGATGAGGGAGTACACATGGAGCCCTTTCACTCAGCTTCCAGAAAAGGAACCACAAAGATGCATCCAGATTGGGAGAGAAGCCCTGCCCGTTTCCAGGGACTATGCAGAAAAATTCTGCTTTGTCAAAGTTTTGAGTGGCTTTTCTAGTTTGTACAGTAAGAGTGAGTCGCTCAGAAATTCAAGGCTTACCTCCCTTCAGTCTACTCACAAGGCAAGCTGTTCATGGTCAGCTGGGAATTCCACATGCCTGGCACCAGAGAGAACTCAGGACAGGACAGATGTCCGGCCTGGGTTATCTCAGCAATTCCTGAGAGGGGGAAGATGCCCTGAGTTATGGCCCAGCTGATGGACAGAACAGATGAGCTCTGCTGGGCCACAGGGGAAGTCCTGCTGCAGGAACCTCATGGAACCAAGGGTGCATTGTGACATTGTGATGCCTCCTGGAGCCAAGGAGACCATGGTGACACCAGTGAACCTCATGGAACCAAGGAGACCATGGTGACACCAATGAACCTCATGGAACCAAGGGTCCATTGTGACACTTTGGAACTACAGAGACCATTGCTGAGCACAGAACCTCATGGAGCCAAAAGTCCACTGTGACAGATCAAGGCCCATGGATCCAAAAAGAACATTGTGACACCGTGGGGCTCCATGGACCCAAATATCCAATGTGACAGTACAGAACCTGGGGGAACCAAAGGGGCCTTTGTGACATTGCAAGGCCTCAGGGAACCAAGGAGTGCAAAGGTTGCACACATTCCTTGCAGGGTTCTGCCTTAGGCATGAAGAATTTCCTTGGTGGCACTTTGTGCCTGTTTGCAGTGGGGAAATGTAAGAATTTTAAAATGCTTGAAAAAAAATTGAAACCTCCTCTTTGCCTGAGTGGTGTCAGTTCTCAGAAACTCAGTGTGGAAAGGAAAAAGTAAAGAACCTTGGAAAGCTGAAGCACCTAGAGGAATTCAGCCCTACTGAGTGTTGTTACTGACAAAGGCTCTCTAGAGGCTAATTAAAGCAGATAATTGGAGGCCATGATTGCACAAAGCTCTCAGAGACGGCAAGGCAAAAGCAAAACCCAAAGGCCTCTGAAAAACCTGCAGTCTCTGGGAGCATGAAGGAGCCCCCAGGGCCATTCCTGACCAAGGCTCCCCAGGGACTGGTCCCAGCAGATCCCTGAGGCCACTGGGATGTGGGGAGATGCTGAGGGCAGCACAAGGGGTGACAGTGCCCAGCCTTGCTGGGGCTGTGCCAGGAGGCCCCAGTGCCTCAGGACAAGGTGTCTCCTCCCAGCCCTTGGTGGCACAGACACTGCTGTGCCCCAGGGCACCGAGACTTGGCTTCTCTTTGTCCCCACCTGTTATCTCTGCCTCCAATTTCCTGCTCTAACTGGAACCTGGGGACACTTTCTCAGTTGTGTCCCTTAGTGGGAGCTATGAATGGGATCACAAACTTTGGAGTTTTATTCTGACTGAATTCTTGAGAGGTTTCCTAACAAACAATTCCTGTGCTTTGATTTCCCTCTGGTCTGGTGCAGTTCATCAGGAAGTTTTCCTACTTCAGTTATGGAGAAATATTCCAAAGAGCTTCTGAAAAATACACATTCTTGCTTTAAATGGTGCATTTTATTGCTGTTCTCTTTAAAGCAGAGGTGACCGCAGCATTCAGTGATTGATATTGATCCAGGGTCTCTCCTCAGGAGGTCTGGCCTGCTCAGAGAAGCTGTGCCTTGAGGTCTGACCCAGTGTGGACAACCTTGCTCCACATTCCCCAACCCCATCCCGTGTGTCCTCCCTCACCTGGGACTTGCTTTGCATGGAAAAGTAGTTTCACGCAAGCAGAGGGATGTTTCCTTTTTGTTATTTTGCACGCAATCTACAACTCCTAATTTTCCCCAGTGCAAACAGACACACTGCTCAGGTGTGTGCCAGCCCCAGGCGCCACCAAGGAGGTTCAGGCTGGGGATCGGTGCTTCGGGGGCGGTGCCTGGAGTCAGCGCCATCTTTCCTTTCTGCCTGTAACTCCCGTCATGCCCCGCGGCCCCATAGAGCCCCATTGGAGCCGGGACTACAATGCCCGTCATGCCCTGCGCCCCACAGAACCCCTGGTATCCCCCACATGTATCGCATACGTGTCCCCAGACCCCCAAGGATCCCTAAGTGCCCCCTCTGCTCCCATTCGGGAACCCCCAAAGGCATCCCCAGATCCCCTGAAAGCTCCCAACCCCATAGATGCCCATTACAGCCACTCCTGGGAATTAATCTCCTGCCATTCCCCGTGAGCTCAGAGCACCTCATAACCCAGTCATGCACCTCAAATTCCTGCCGTGCCTGCTGCCTAAATAGCCCTTTTAAAGCTCCCCAAACCCCCCCAAGTGCTCCCGAACCATATAGGTTTCCTCCTGAGAATCCGAACTCGCTGCTCAGAGGCAAAAGTGTCCCCCAGGTGCCCTCCCGAACCCCAAACTCTCAGCAAGAACCACTTCCAGGACTTCAGCACCCATCATGCTCCGCAGTCCCGGTAAAATGCCATTCTAGCTGAGACTTCATCTCCCATCATGCCCTGTGCCTCACCGAGAGGCATTGCAATTGCGCCTACAGCTCCCATGATGCTCTGCTGACACTTATTACCGTTATTCCTGAGCCTACAACTCCCATCACTCCCTGCGCCCCAGAGAGCCCGTTAGAGCCCCCCAAGTGCCTGCCTAGATTCCCCTCCCTGACCTCCAAGTGCCCCCTGGACACCCAAGTGCCACTCCGAAGCCCAGACCTTCCCTCAGGATCCCTAAGTTCTCTCTTAGATCTCACTCGATTCCCCCAGGCGTCCTCCAGTCCCTCAACTTTCTTTCCAAATACTTTCCCCAGATCCAAAACTACCCCAAATATGTCCCAGAAATGTCTCCCTGGACAGGAAATGCCCACATTGACCTGTCTAACAAAATAATGATAATAAAGATGACAAAAAAACTACAAATATTATGAATTATCTTAAAGAGGGAGAAATCAATAACCAATAGATCTTATTTAATTAATGAAGGGAACTGTGTAACTTAGAACGAATGATCAATAATTTTTTGGTTGCTAATTATATATGAAGTTTTAAAATAAAAATTAAAAATTAGATTTTTGAAATAAAGAATAGTAATATTTTAAATAGGAAAAATATAACTCTAATTTGAAAATTATGAACAAGGAACTTGAGCAAAGGGTTTAATACAACATCCAATTCAACATAAAACTCTTACCATAGCATTAACTCCATTCAACCTAAAAACATTTAACCCTTTAGATGATTAGTTACCCCAAAATTTTCCAGGTAAATAGGACTAGATGGAGGACAAATAAAGAACAACAGAAGATCTATAGAAAGACACACATATAGGCACCAGCTGCTCGAGTTCCAGCACTACTCACAGAAAATCCCCAGCAGAAGGCAGGATCCAGGCCAGGGGCTGACCTCCTGCTCTGGGTTTAACCCCTGGGCCAGCATGGGCCCGCCCCTTTGGACAGACTGCCAGCTGCTTGTCCAATCAGAGTCAGGGTTGGCACCAGTTGGTAGTGTGTGATTGATTGACAGCTCCACCAATCAGAGCTGGGGGAGTTCTGCCTGCTGTGTGATTGATAGACAGCTCGGCCAATCAGTGCTGGGGAGCACCATGGCTTTGGGCAGGGCTCTGTTCCCCACATACCAAGGCCTGAGCCAACCCGGGTCCCACACGGGCACTCTGAGCATCCCAGGGTGTCTGGGACATCGATCTCATCCAGCCTCTGACAGCGACCATGGTGAAACTGCGGAGCCTCATGGAACCAAGGGGCCATGGTGACACCGTGGGGCCCAGAGTGTCACAGAGGAGTCATTGTGACACAGCAGGACCTCATGGAGCCGAGGGGCCATGGTGACACTTCAGGGCTTTGTGGAACCAAGAACCCATTGTGTCATTGCAAAGTGTCATGGAAGCACAGGGCCATTGTGCCAATTCAGAACCAAGGAGAACATTGTGACACTGTGGGGTCTCATGGATCCAAGGGAACATGGAACAGGTCGGGCTGGCTGGGCCTCCCAGAGGCCACTCGACAGGTCTGGCTGACCTTGGCATGATGAGGCTGCTGCTCATCTGCTGCTGAAGCACCGGGGCTCTGTGCTTTTCTTCCTATGGAAAAGAACTGTCCTTCTCATCAAGGTGCCCATGGCCAAAATTCCGATTTCTCCTCCAAATTTCCTCATATTCAAAGATTGCTCCCAGATGAAATCTGCCAGGAGAGACAGATCTGGCTGGCTGTAGCTTTCTAAGGGCTGGCTCTCATCTGCCTTTGAAATACTGGAGCTCTGTTCTTTCCTTCCTAATGAAAAGAACTCTCCTTCCTGGCCAGGCAGCCATGGCCAAATTAAATTCCACCTGCAAAAATCCCTCTATTGAAGGATAGCCCCAGATGAAAGGTGCCAGGATAGACATCTGGCTGGCTTGCCCTATGGTCCCCACCTCTCATTTTTTGCCAAAACACTTGAACTTTGCACTTTTTTTTTCCCTATGGAAAAATCCATCCATCTTGACCAGGTACCCATGGCCAAAACTGGGATTCTACCTCCAAAACTCAGGATTGCTCCCAAGTGAAAGCTGCCAGGAGAGATAGATCTGGCTGCACTTGGCCTCCTGGGGGCTGCCTCTCACCTGCTTTTGAAACATGGGGACTCAGAGCTTTCCTTCCTACAGGGAAGAACCATCCTCTTCATCAAAGTGTCCGTGATCAAAATTGAGACTCAGCTCACAAAATAATGTATATTCAAGAACTTCTCCATGACAAAGCTGTCAGGATGAACAGGCCTGGCTGTCTTGGCTTCCCAGTAGACACCTGTCTCCTCTTCTTCCTTTGAAACCCCTGAGCTCTGTGCTTTCCTTCCTATAGAAAAGAGCCACCATCCCGATCAATGCAGAAATGGCTGAATGTGAGATTCCACCTCCAAAATTCCGTATATCTTTTGCTATAGAAAACATAGATTCCCTTTCCTATAGAAAGGATTTCTTTCACACAGAAGCTTCCAGAACAGAGACGTTGGGCTGGCCATGGCCTCTGATGGCTGCCTTTCATCTGCCCCTGAAATAATGGTGTTCCATGCTTTCCTTCCTATGGAAAAGAGCCCTCCTTTTCCTCCAGGCATCCATCTGAAAGTGATATTTCACCTCCAAATGTGTATCCAAAGATAGCTCCCAGACAAAATCTGCCACTGCCATCTAATCTGGCTGGCCTTGGTGATTGTCCTCATCTGCCCCTGCAACACTGGGGATGGGTTGTTTCCTTCCTGTGCAGACCATGGTGACACTTTGGATACCCCATGGATCCAAGGGACTATTGTGACACTGTGAGGACCTCGTGGAACCATGAGCACTGTAATGACACTTCAGGGCCTCATGGAACCAAAGGGCCATTGTGACTCTGCAGAAGCAATGAGAACATTGTGACACTGAGGAGCCGCATAGAACCAAGGGGCCATGGAACAGATCTGGCTGGCTGGGCCTTCCTGGGGCCACCATACAGGTCTGGCTGATCCTGGTGTGTCGAGGGCTGCCTCTCATCAGCCCCTGGAGCACTGGGGCTATGTGCTTGCCTTCCTAGGGAAAGGACAGGCAGCTCAGGTTGGCTTTGGCCTCCTGAAGGCTGTCTCTCATCTAGCACATAACACTGGGGCTCAGTGTTTTCCACCCAGTGGAAAAGAACTGCCCTTCTCACCTAGGTGTCAATAGCCAAAATCGGAATTCTACTTTCAAAATTACATCTATCCAAAGATTGCACAAGACAAATGTAGCCAGGACACACAGGCCTGACTGCCCTGTCATCTGCTGACGTTCTTAGACTATGAGCACAATCTTTCAATTTTTCAATAGCCTGGAGAGAGCCCACAGATCTCCCAAGGTGGGGTTTGGAGGCCTCAAGCACATGACCACAATACAGGGACAAATGAACTCCACACTCAGTGGAGTGGAGACTGAGAACAAAGGCGGAGACTGAGAAGCATGGGAAGGACTGAAAGGTGGTTTCAGAGATGGTGGGTGTTTTTGACATAGTAAAGAACAGCTGGAGGAAGAAAATTAATGTCAAGTGCAGTTGAGGAGGCCCAAAATGGTAAGAAAGTAAAAGGGATTTCAGACCCAGGGCAGGGCTGTGGTGCAACACCTCCCCCAGAATGAGACTGGAGCATCCCAAGGCTCTGTGTGGCCAGGCAGAGGCAGGCAGAACTGTCAGCAAAGGAAGGGGCCAGCGAGGTGGGGCAGCCGGGGGATGACGACAGCCTGCAGGGACAGAGGCGCAGGGCATGGACACCGTAGGACAGCCTGGGCTGCAGAGGGCACAGGGATGGGCAGCAGCTGAAAGGCCCTGCCAGAGCCAACTGCTGCAGCACTTGGGCCATGGCTGCTGGCCCTGGGCCTGAGGCCAGCAGGGGACAAGTGAACCTTGCTGTGCTGGGGCCTCATTGCCTCCTTGTCCCTGCTCAGCAGCCTGGCAGGGGCTGCCCCATGGTCCTGCCCTTGGCATTGCACATCCCCAGAGCCCAGTGCCCTGGGAAGAGCCCTGAGCAATGAGGGAGGGACAGGATCTGCCTGGCCAGGGGCTAGGGCTCAGGCCTTGGCCTTTTGCATTCCTGAAACACATCCAGGTCTGCTCAGCATCAGACACCTTTGCCTTGTTTGTCTCCATCTCTCATCACTGCTCCAGTGTTCTGTTCTAACTGGAACCACAGGACACTTTCTCAGTTTGTGTTCCTCATTGGAACCCATTAAAACTTCAAGGAACTTTTGAGCTTGATTGTGATTTTGAGACCTTGAGAAGTTTATTAAACACTCTCTCAGGGACGGAGTCTTATGTAAACAGCAAGAAAGTCCTGAGAGGTTCATTAATGTCCTTGTGCTGTGTCTGTTCTGCTGAGCTGGTCTGGACTCCTGGCACAGATGCAGCTCCCAAGGTAAATCAAGAAGAGCTTCAAAAAGACATTTCTGCTGAGGAGCAGCTCCTCTCCCAGCCCAGCAGGGCTGAGGGCACTGCCTGCAGGCACTGAGGGGACAGGAGCCAGGCACAGACAGGGTAAAGGCAATCAGGACTGGGAAGACTTTGAGCTGAGACTTCACTTGGGGAAACATCTTCACAGCCCTGGACATGGTGAGTGTGTGGGTGCAGGCCAATGTCTGGTGTGTTCCTGGAGGGATCTCCTGGATCCAGCACACAACAGAGCCTGGGGGATGTGTCAGGAGGACTCTCCCAGTTTCTCGGAGAAGGAGGAGGTGGATGTGCTGCAGAGCAGGGCTGGCCTGGGCACCGTCAGAGGGTCAGGGCAGGACAGCTCCTGCTGCCAGTGACGGCTGCAGGGGCTGAAGCTGGGGCTGCAGACAGGGCTGCCCAGGGCTGTCCTGCAGAGCAGCTCCTGCAGCCCTCAGGGCTCTTGGCCAGCCCAGGGCATGTGCCACCTGCCAGGGGCAGCTCTCAGCCTGCCTGGCAGCTCCCCATGGACTGTGGGGAGAAGTTGGAAGTGGCCACCCCCATCAGGGCAGATTCCTCCTGCTGTGCAGATGGTGCTGCATGGCCAGGGCTGCTCTCAGCATTCTCCTCAAGGGAAGGGAAAGGGGCTGTCTGTGTCAGGTGTGTCTGTGTCACTGAGACTCCTGCACTGTCCCACTGGGCATCAGCAGATCTGCCTCACATCTCCCTCACAAAGTGCCTCCTCACCCTCCTGTGCCTACAGACAGCAGCAGCACCTTGGCTTGCAGCATCTCAGTTTGTCTGAGCTGCCCTTAAGGCCCTGCTGCCAGAGAGATGCCCCTGGGCAGTGCCCTGTGCTGGGAGAGGTGTGCAGGGCAGAGATGAGCCCCCAGAGCATGGCTGGGCTCTGAGAGCACTGGCAGGGACAAGGCTTGGATAGAGAGAAACAGCTCCCTGTAGGCAGAACTCCAGGCAGATGAGAGCCACACCAAACCTGGATATCCCATCCTGTCTAGATGCACAGGGAAAAAAATGTGGATTTAGAAAATCTTGCTTTGAAACCAGATCTTTCAAAATGTCTTCCTTATTTTTCAGGCACATTTTAAGTGCAGTCATTCTGAAATAAAGACAGGTGTATACGAGCGAAGGGCATTGGCGTGAGACCAGCAGGTCTGACTATACTCGGGCAGAGGTAGCCCTGTGCTCCCCCTGGGCTCCCCAGTGTTCAGTCTCAGAGCAATGCTTAAAGAGGATTTCTCTCCCTTCAAAGAAATCAAAACCCCGAGATCAAAGATAAAAATAATAAGTGAGAGGAATTTCCCAATGAAAGAGAAGCAATTTTGAGTAAATACGTAAGAAAATAAAATAAGATTGACACAAAGAAACCTAGACCAACAACTCTGTCTTCTTTTAACAGTCCACCCTGGCCAGAGTGAAGAAATGTCCAACAGCAGCTCCATCAGCCACTTCCTCCTGCTGCCATTGGCAGACACACGGCAGCTGCAGCTCCTGCACTTCTGCCTCTTCCTGGGCATCTCCCTGGCTGCCCTCCTGGGCAACGGCCTCATCATCAGCGCCGTAGCCTGCGGCCACCACCTGCACACCCCCATGTTCTTCTTCCTGCTCAACCTGGCCCTCACTGACCTGGGCTGCATCTGCACCACAGTGCCCAAAGCCATGCACAATTCCCTCTGGGACACCAGGAACATCTCCTACTCAGGATGTGGTGCACAACTATTGACTTTTGCTTTTTTCATTTCAGCAGAGTATTTCCTCCTGACCGTGATGTGCTACGACCGCTACGTGTCCATTTGCAAACCCCTGCACTACGGGACCCTCCTGGGCAGCAGAGCTTGTGCCCACATGGCAGCAGCTGCCTGGGCCAGTGGCTTTCTCACTGCTCTGCTGCACACAGCCAATACATTTTCCCTGTGCCATGGCAATGCCCTGGGCCAGTTCTTCTGTGAAATCCCCCAGATCCTCAAGCTTTCCTGCTCACACTCCTACCTCAGGAAATTTGGGGCTTCTGCTTTTACTACCTCCTTAGTACTTGGTTGTTTTGTATTCATTGTTTTCTCCTATGTGCAGATCTTCAGGGCCGTGCTGAGGATCCCCTCTCAGCAGGGACGGCACAAAGCCTTTTCCACCTGCCTCCCTCACCTGGCCGTGCTCTCCCTGTTTATCAGCAGTGCAGTATTTTCCTACCTGAAGCCCTCCTCCATGTCCTCCCCATCTCTGGATCTGTCCTTGTCAGTTCTGTACTCATTGGTGCCTCCAGCCTTGAATCCCCTCATCTACAGCCTGAGGAACCAGGAGCTCAAAGGAGCCTCGAGAAAACTGATGACTCACTATTTTCAGAAGCATTAAATGCTCTCTTTTCTTCTGCAGAGCCTCTAGAATGTAACTCTTTACAATCTCACTTTTTTTTTCTTATCTGTCCATTTATTTTGGTAACTTTTTCTACTGTTATGTTGTGTACAAAATACTCTAAATTACTCCTTGCATTTCTACATTTATATCTACTTGTCTTTTGGAAGACAAAGACATGCAAGGTGTCTTTCATATGCATTTAAATAAAAGAAAGTGCATGCCCTCTCCTGTGTGTCCCAGATTATTCCTCAGCCCTTCTCTGTCTCTGCAGGGCAGTGCCTGTTGCCAGAGGCAGAGGTGAAGAGACTCCCAGCACAGCAGCACAGCCATGGACAATGGCCCTGGCTCTTCCCACATCTGCTCTTCCCAACTCCGCCCTCTCCTTGCCAGCCCTTCTGTGGCTGTAAGGCCGCAGTGCTCTGGCAGCTTGGTCACTGTCCTGCTGCGTGTCCGTGCTGTGAGCACAGGCAGGGACAGGCCATGGGCACTGCTGGGACACAGCTGGGCTCCAGCACAGCAGCTCCATCAGCAAAGGGCATCTCCTGAGGGCAGGGCAGGAAGACTTTGCTCTCCTGCAGAGCTGCTGTCAGCAATGTGCTCCAGGAATGCAAAGCCCAGTGCCTGGGGCAGAGGGGCAGTGTGCAGGGGGGGCACACAGCAGTGTCCTGGCACAGCCAGAGCTCCTGGCTGGACCTGAGGGAGCAGCAGAGCAGGGCCTGGGCTGTGTCTTTGTTCTGGCCACAGCCTGGGAAGGTGCCCCAGGGCAATTGTCCCACACCAGCCCCTGCAACCACCACACCCAGCACTGGCCTCTCCCCCACCTGCAGGAGGTTGTTTGCCACTGGATGGAGGGACACCAAGTGACCAGTGAGCAGTCTGTGTTTGCTCTGTACTGAGGAGGTTTCAGCAGTGCATCGTATGTGTGTGGGGACATGAACCTGAGTGAGCACAAACACCATCATCAGCACTCGGGGGTGGCACAGTTCTGGTGGCACAAACGGTGCCTTGAGGCCACTAAACTCTGGGAAACCATCTGAATTCGTTCCTGGGCTGTATTTAGGATTCCACAGAGAGAAACAGCCTGGGCAAGGAGACTCCAGGAAAAAATGCTCAGGACAGCCATGGACTGGACAGAGAGACAATTGGGGTGGGGGTTTGTGGGTAGAATTTAGATCTGCCTCCCTTCTGAAACACCCTGAGTGCCTGGACAGGGCTGTGCCCTGTTCTGGGCACTGACCTGGAACTCAGGGATGTGGAAAAAGCCTTTGGTGTCAGGGATGTTGAGAAGGCTGGGCAGTGTCACTCTGAGACCTCTCTCAAAGCCCTTGGAAAGGCCAGAGCCATCCCAGAGGGTCCTGGGCACTTGGGAAAGGCAGACATGGAACCAGTGTGCAAACAGGGCAGGGAGGGGCACTGGGAGAGCCATAGACAGGTCAGGCTCAGCAGGGAAGAGCATGTGGCAAATCCTCCTGCAGCCATTCCAGGCACTGGTGGCACAAGGCAGGGATGGCAGAACCCCCATGGGAGGGAAAAGAAGGGGATGTTGTGTGCCCAGACTTTAGCCAGGCCTGGGACATGGTCTGCTGTGCTCTTCTCAGAGACAGACTGGACAGAGCTGGGCTGCAGGAGTGTAACATGGGGTGGGTGGGCATTTGGATGATCAATGATGGTTAAATGTCATCCAGGGGGCAAAGTCCCCTTGGCAGCCACTCCCTGGTGACATCCCACAGTGACCAGCCCTTGACCACCACTGGGGAACATTACTATTATCTCTATAATGGCATGAAATGCACTTTCAATTCCTTTGTGGATGCTCCCAAGTTGCAGGCAGTCTGTGACCAAACTCATCCAGTTAATGATGACTGCAAAACATAATTGGGCAAGATGGCTGATTTGGGTAAATTTGCCTTGCCATCAGGAGCAAACCAAGCAACATGAAAAGGGAGAAAAAGCTTATGCATCAGAAGAAAATCAATAGGGGAAAAAACCAAACCTGACCAAAAATACAAAACAAAGCAAAACCTACCCACAATATAAAACCCCTACAAACAAACAAACTACAATAAGCTAATACCACAAACAGAAGCAAACAAATCTACAGGAAATCTCTTATCAGTGGAATATGTTTAACTACCCATGGGCAGAAGAATAGGTGGTGTTCTGAAAGAAAAATATAATAAAAAATAAATCAATCCCCTATTCCCTTTGCTCCCCCTATGTCTCTCAGTTTATTGCTGATTATGATGTGACACAAAACTGAACATCATTCAGGTCAGTCCAGCCCAGCTGTCCCATCCCTGTTCCCTCAGGAACACTTGCCCACCCCAAGCCCATGGGTTGGAGGGGGTTGCTGGCATGTCTCATGTGGAGTGAGCACTGGAACAAGGACAGGAAAAGAGAACATTTACTCTTATCAAGGACAGTAAAACAGAAGAGCACAGCCTTGGAGAAACAGATCAAAGATGTCACTTAGGCAAGCAGAAGTCATTCAAAATGCATGCAGGATGCCAGTTCAGCTCTGAAAGACTGCTGATAATGCAGAAATTGTGGAAAACAAGGAAATTGCCACCATTCAAAAGCAGGGATCGAGGAACAGCCACCTTTACCAGATGTTGAAGACAGACCCCAATGAACCACATAAGGATTTGTGATAATGGGTACCACTATGTCAAATAAAGTCAAAGGAAGTGGGGATAGCTAATGAGTAAATAATCAGCCTATGTGATAAATCACTGTTTACCTGATGCCCAGTACACACAAATGGATGAGAGATGACCAGAGTGACCACCATGCTGTAATAAAGAATACTCAAAACTGTGTTCAAAAGTTTCTATCCAGCACATTTCAGTATCAGTGCTGTCCTTGACTCCATTATGTGCCTTGTACAGTTCCACAATAGCCCCTTGGTTCTATTGGGGTCCATAATGTCAAAATGGTTTCTTGGTTCTGCACTGCCACAATGTTCTCCTTGGTTCCATGGACCCTTGGTGTGTCACAACTTCCCCTTGGTTGATGAACTGCCATAGTGTCTCTTGGATCTGCAGCATTGCAATGGACAATTGGTTACAAGCAGTCTCGCTGGGTCACAATGAATATTTGGTTCCATGGGGCCCCAGTGTCCCAATGGCCCCTTGGTTCCATGAGGCCTCGCTGTGACACAATTAACCCTTAGTGCCATGAGGTTCTGGAGTGTCACAATGGTCTCCCTGGTTCAATGAGGCTTTGGAGTGTCACAATGGCTGCTTGGTTCCATGAGCTTCCATAGTGTCACAATGGTGTCCTTGTTTCTGCAGTGCCATAATGGACCCTCAGTTCCATAGGGTTCCTAAATGTCACAGGTCTCCTTGGTTCCATGTGGCCCTGCTGTTTCCCCATGGTCCCTGGATTCCATGAGTTTCTGTGCTGTCAGCAATGGTTCTCTTGTTCCAATGGTGCCACTATGTCACACTGGACCCTGGGTTCCATGAAGTTCTGGAGTGTCACAATGGCCCCTTGGATGCATGGGGTCCCATAGTGTTACCATGGTCTCCTTGGATCTGCATTGTCACAATTGGTTCCATGTGGCCTGGCTGTGTCACAATGGTCTCCTTGATTCCAAAATTCCCCTGAGTGTCACAATGGAGCCTTGTTTCTGTGAGGCTCTGAACTGTCACAATTGTCTCCTTGGTTCTATGAGCCCCTGCTGTGTCACAAGGGTGTCCTTGGCTCCATGAAGATACAAAAGCTTTGCATGAACATGGAGCAGCACCTGCTTAACACACCTGGGAACATCTGTCTGCATTCAAAAGAGAGGTTAAAGGTGAGAATGGCACCAGCAGCTTCCATCTGCAACAGAGACCAATGGAAAGGACAGGGACAGAGAATTCAGCTGGAAGACACAAAGAATTCTGCTTACAGAGATCAGTTCTGGTCACACTGTCCCTTGTAGAAAGGTTACAGCACTGCAGCCAGCCTGTACTAAGAATGTGGTTCCTGAGTGGGGTTTGTTGCTCAGGAAACCTGCTCAGGCATTTCCATTCTTTCCTCACCAACAGGAAAACTTCTCCTGGGCCTGTGTGCAGGCAGAGCCCTGAGGAGAGCAGGTGGGACATGGCAACAATATGCGTGTCTTTCTGCAGAGCTTCTCTCATTCTGTCTCTCTTTCTTCCCCTTCTAATGCTCATTATATTAAGCAATTTTGGGTACCTCAACTACTAAAGTGTTTAAAAGTTTTGAGGTTAAATATGCAAAGTTTATGAAGTTACTACATTGAGAAGTTTTTTATGACAACTTGGATGCTAAACTAAATAGTTTTCCAAAATTCCATGATTTTCTATATTTTGTCAGTAAAATTTGTGCCATTTTTACCCCTTGAGATTATGTGGCTGGTGTTTCTCCTGTGCACCAAATTCAAGTAAAGGAACCTTTGGTCACCCCCAGTATTTCAGTGTTCTGGGGTGTTACAGCCCAGCAGGCTCACAATGGCCTCTTGTTCCCATGAGGCCCTGCTGTGTCACACTGGCCCTTGGTTCCATGAGCATCTGCAGTGTCACACAGGTTGGTGCCATTTGTCCTTGCTGCCCCTCCCATCCCAGTGCCCCAGGAACAGCCCCGAGCCACCCGTGAGGGACAGGCCCTGCTGGGCCAGGCCTGGGCTCAGCCCTTGGCCTTTCTGCTGCCTCCAACCAGCCCAGGCCTTGCTCAGCATTGCAGTTCCTGCTCATAGCCTTTGGCTCCTGCAATCCTGCCCTCCAGGATCTGTTCTCACCAGTGCCTGGGGAGCCTTTGGCAGTCCCTGCCCTCAGTGGGGCCACTGATGCTCCAAGGCACTTGGAGTTTTGCTTCTGATTCCTTGAGCAGCTTCTTCAACATTCTCTCAGTGCCTGGGGCTCCTGGACTCAGCCCCAAATCCACCATGGGGATCATTAAAATACAGAAAGCTGTCAGGAGCTCTTTCTCTTCCTTCCATTGTCTTCAAGTCTTCAGGGCTTGTGCAGGCGATTGGAGTCAGTTTTTGAGTTCTTTTAAGGAGGAATATTTCAAAATGCACCTCATGGCCTTTTTTTCACTCAGGGTAATATTTTTCTGTTGCATTTGGACTATGGAAGTGTTGAAAAGTACATAGCAACAAAGTTGCTCCATGGAATGGAGAAGCAAAAAGCCCCTTATTTAAAGAAACATTACAGTTTTAGATAGTAGTTTCTGGTAGAAAGGACAAAAGTAATTTCATTGGTGCATGGGAGGTGACAACCCTGGTAAACATGCTTTCATGAAAATGTCACGTCTCGCACATACTCTGCAGGTGCATAATCATTGTTTTAATTTTTTTCTTGTATATTTTCCATGAGCAGCCTGAGAAAATCCAAGCTGCTTCAAGGCTCTATTTTCCTAGGCCTTCACCAGTATCCCACATTTTTCTACATTTAGTTAGGAGCAGAAGTTGATAGTGAAGCGCGGAAAATAGACTTCACAACCCGTAAAGCTGTGGAGTAGGTACGTATTTTATTCAGCGCTGGACGCAGGGGGAGAGCATCCTCCCAAATCCTGCGTACCTTACATGCTTCTAACCTTCTATTTATCTAGGAAGTTCATGCATATTCTAAATCGCCTATACATATTGATTATCTGCCTTGCCTGTTTCCCCGCTTCGTATGGAAATTAGCTGCATATTCATTGCGGCTGCGTAGTTTATTGAGTCGGTGGTCTTCAAATGAGTCTGTGGGCAGAAAACGATGAAGTAAAAGTCTTCCTCACTAGTTGAACTTTTCACCTTGTCTTTCCACGCATGCTCTTCTAGTCTCTTGGTCGCAGACTTTGCACTTTTATGGAGAGGGACACTTTCCTATACTTCAGGGGTCTCTTATCATGCATTCCTTTCCCTATTTAAGCACACAGTGACTGATACTATATGTTATACATCGTGCATTCCTTTCCTTATAAGCACACAGTGACTGGTACTATATGTGTTATACTCTTCATTCTATTTAACCCTTAAATCCCCTGTTTCAGTCCCCTTTTCTAGAAAATTAGTAAATTCTTTTACTTAATACAAGATTTCTCTTTCTCCATCCTTAAGATATGTATCTCTTAATGCCTTACCATGTACTCTCGACAATGAAGTTAGTATTGCCATTCGTTGCAACATCTTCCAATTCCAAATAAATAGTTCAAAAGACAGCAGTAAGCTTAGACTAACTAAAACCAAATAACACAATTACTGGATGACATAATGTATTCACAATTCCAGTTGCAGTTGGGGACCACCCGAAAAAGGCATCCCACCAATTGTGGCTTGCATCCTGCTTAACCCTTTGTAAGACTCTATTTATTTCTTGGACATCATGGTGAGCAGTGACTAAAGTCTTTTGCCCGCTCTCTTTGATTTCTTCCAAAATTTTTGCTAAGTCTTGATGTTTTACCAGTTGCTTTACCAATGTAAGGTTCATTCCAATGGGCGTAGGTGATAGTTTGTGGTATGTCGTGTAGTTAGACCTTATCAGCTGGTGGGATGTAACTGGTGACGAATATGAAAAATCACATCCCATAATTTTAATGAAATTACAAATACAGAAATTAGAGTTATTCTTAACAGGCAGAGATACATCCTCATTGTCTATATTCACAAAAACACAAGTGGTTCTTAAACATACACATCCTTGACCAGTATATATAAGCATAGTCTTTTGATCAGCATCTGGATGAATTTCAAAGTGGCATACACCCTGCTCGGTGTCAAGGCATACGTCTTGAGCATCAATTGTATTGCTTTCACAGATAAACCCTTGTTGTTCTTTAGTAAGACAAGATTCTACATTCACAGTTTGCCATTTCCCATTTACTGTCTGGGCCCACGCCCTATGCTCTGTGGGATACAACACCGTCCCCTCATGATTGAGTCCCAATGCAATGATGGGATGAATATCATAAACTGTGGCATTATGTATGGTAAGCACGAAGGTAGTGGCCATATTAGTAACAGGATCATAGGTGAAATTTACTAGAGTCCACCAGGATTGGAATTTTCTTTCAAAATCATTAGCATTGTCCCAAACAACTTTTCGGACCTCAATCGGAAAAGTGCCTTCACTCCCTTCTCTTATAGCCAAGGCAGCTGTGGATTGGATCCATAACTGCACTTGTACACAACTGAAAGCTAAAGACACATTATCTTGAACCGTGCTAAGTTCGTCTGTTATTACATTATGGTCCTGGTCCTCAGTCTTTGCCCAGTTTGGTAACACCTTTGAAACCTGCCACTATTTCCTAATGCCAATAAAGATGATTGTAGAGGTTGTCCCAGTTTTGTCAAATCATTTGTTGCAGTTGCTAGCTTATTTGCTAGTATTTCAGAGTCAATACCATCCAATACTCCTAATCCTGTTCCAAACATTCCCATTAAATCTCTTCGCGTCCTATCCCTAAAGTGTACTTGCTTCTGTAACCATGTTGTCCACCCTTCTAGGGATGGTTTTAGGAAGGAAGAACAGGCTGGTTGAATCTCTGAAATATTGGTTTGTATTAGCAATTCAACACGCTTGAGAGACCATTCTGGGTTGAATAATAATTGCTGTTGTCCTGTATTTCTCACTATATATGGGCCTACCTCATAAATCATAAGTTTAAGTTCGAGTGGCGTACTCTGAGTCTGAATCGGAACAGGTTCGGTTATGGCATTTATTCTAAATTCAAATGAGAGCCCAAGACTTCTATGAGACCAAAGGCATACCACCTCAACAGTCCTATCTAATGTAAAATTATACCAACAATCTGGCTCACTGCGTTGGTTACAAATCTCATTATGTCCGTTTGCAGGGGGAGATGAGACACTAATTTGAGCTGGTTTCTCATGGGTAGTTCCATTAATCATTCGACATCCTATTCTGATGGTCTCTCCTACAGTCCTTGAAGCGACCACAACCCTTGTTTCTGCCATTCTTGCTTTTCATATACCTGGTTTCCATGCATGACTACAGTTGACAAGTTCAAATTTTGTACCTTCCCCATATATCCGGTAGACTTAACAAAAGCCTGGGACCAAGGCCATTCAACATTGCTCTGGCTAAAGGTACTTTTCAATTCTTGGAATATAATTATATTTACAAACAAAACAAATTTCTACATCCTGAATCACCAAACACCCCTAACTGTAATATGCTCATTTTGTTCATGTAAACTTGAGCTTTAGTCCGTTATCACCAGATATTACTTTCCAAGGAGCTTCTGGAGCTTTCTTCACCCGAGAATGGTGGATCCGAGTGCTCTGTTCCTTGATCTTAATTGCAGTGAAGGTAGTGAGTAGCACCTGGAATGGTCCTTCCCACTGTGGTTCGAGGGTTTTTTCTGTAAAAGACTTAACATATACATAATCTCCAGGCTGTATATTATGCACTGGTCCATCCAGACCTCTGCCCCGAGTTCCAGCCACGTTTTTCAATTTTTCTGAGCTGTTTGCTCAAAGCCAACATATAGGTGGCCAGTGTCTCCTCTACAACTTGGGTAGAAGTTCCCCTTTGCACTCCATATGGCCTCCCGTAAAGCATTTCAAACGGACTTAACTTTTCTTTAGTCCTTGGCTTAGTTCGAATTCGCATCAATGCCAATGGGAGTGATTGGGGCCAGGGCAAATTAACTTCTTGTCCAAACCTCACAATTTGCTGTTTAATTAAATGATTCATTTTCTCTACTTGGCCACTGGACTGAGGATGATATGGGGTGTGAAGTTCCCAATCTATGCCCAAGTGACGACTAATTTGTTGCACTATCTTTGAAATAAAGTGTGGTCCTCTATCTGAGGATATAGTGGCTGGAACTCCAAAGCATGGTATTATTTCTTGTAACAGCACTCTAGTTACTTCCCGTGCTTTGGCAGTTCTAGTTGGGAAGGCTTCTGGCCACCCTGAAAAGGTATCTGTCATCACCAATAAGTACCTATACCCCTGGCCTCTTCCAATTTGACCAAGTTTTGGTTTAGGGGTATTCTTAGGATTAGTCTGGAGGCAAAGGTCACACTGCCTAGTAACCTGGGTAACAACAGTATATAAATTTCTAGCAGTAATCTTTTCAATTAGATGGGTATATAGAGCATCTGCTCCCCAGTGTGTTTTCTGATGTTCCTTTTTAACTAGGGACCATAGTATGTGGGAGGGGATAACCAGTCTCCCTTCTGTAGTGACAGCCCATCCTTCCTCATTATATATTCCTTTCTGATCCTCAATTAATTCCTTATCTTTTTTATCGTATATTGGCTTACCTTCAAGGGATATCTGTCCATCTGGAATCAAGGTTGCCTCAATTGCTATCTCACCCTTTGCTGCCTCTTTTGCCTCTCTGTCCGCCAGCTCATTTCCTTCTTCCAATTCTGAGCTCACCTTCTGGTGTGCCTTAATATGCATAATTGCTACCTTCTCAGGCATCTGGACTGCTTCTAATAATCGCATTATTTCTTGTGCATGTTTTATGTTCTTTCCTTGTGAATTTAACAGTCCTTTTTCTTTCCAGAGAGCTCCATGTGCTTGCACAACCCCAAATGCATATCTTGAGTCTGTATATATATATTTATTCTCTTCCCTTTTGCCATTTCCAAGGCACGGATCAGGGCAACTATCTCAGCCTTCTGTGCAGAGGTATCTGTTGGCAAAGATCCAGATTCTAGTACCTCTTTACTGCTGGTAACTGCATACCCAGCATATCGCTTCCCACTGATGACGTAGCTGCTTCCATCAGTAAACCAGGTTTCTGCATCATCAAAAGGGGTGTCTTTCAAGTCTGGTCGGCTGGAGTAGGTGGCTTCCATAGTCTCTAAACAATCGTGGTGTACTGGTTCTCCTTGATTTCCACTGAGAAAAGAAGCTGGGTTGACAATATTAGTCACCACTATTTCCACATCATCTTGTTCCACCATAATAGCTTGGTATTTCAAGAACTTTTGTGGGGAAAGCCAGTGCCCCCCTTTTACCTCCAATACTGCAGATACTGTGTGAGACACCAATACAGTCATTTTCTGGCCCAGGGTGAATTTGCGTGCCTCCTGAATATTCATCACAACTGCTGCCACCGCCCTGAGGCACCCTGGCCATCCTTTGGCCGTTGCATCCAGCTGCTTAGAGAAGTAAGCAACTGCCCTTCGGTATGGCCCGAGGTTCTGTGCTAGTATTCCCAGGGCAATCCCCTGTTTCTAATGGGAGAACAAAAAGAATGGTTTACTTACATCAGGAAGTCCTAGGGCTGGGGCTGACATAAGAGCATCCTTTAATCGATGAAAGGCTTGAGTGGCTTCTTTGGTCCACTTGAGATCTCTGCTGCCATTTGCCATAAGCGTGTACAGAGGTTTAACAAGCAACCCATAGTTGTAGATCCACAACCTACACCATCCTGTCATTCCTAAAAAGGTTCGCAGTTCCTTTATTGTCTGGGGTTGTGGAGTTTGGCATATTGTTTCTTTACACTGTTGTCCTAAGGTCCGTTGTCCAGCACTAACTTCGTATCCCAGGTAGATAACCTTCTGCTTCACCACCTGAGCCTTTTTCTTTGATACTCTATACCCCTGGCGTCCCAAAAAGTTTAAGAGACTCACCATCCAGGCCACACATGCTTCTTCCGTCTTAGTGGCTATTAGAAGATCGTCTACGTACTGCAGCAGCTTTCCTTCTTCTGGGGGGGTGCTCCCAGGCCTCTAAGTCCTTGGCAAGCTGCTCTCCAAACAAAGTAGGAGAATTTTTAAACCCTTGGGGAAGTACTGTCCATGTGAGTTGAGTTCTCCGTCCAGTTCTAGGATTTTCCCATTCAAATGCAAAAATTTTCTGACTGGCTTCATGGAGAGGGAGGCAAAAGAAGGCATCTTTCAGGTCTACAACAGTAAACCAAGTAAACTCTGGTGTTAAGCATGTTAATAAAGTATATGGGTTTGCTACTACTGGATAAAGATCTTCAGTTATCTTATTAAAAGCCTGTAAATCTTGCACCACCCGGTATGAACCATCAGGTTTCTGAACGGGTAAGATAGGAGTATTAAACTCAGATTGGCATTCTTTTAGTAATCCTAATTGTAAGAAGTTCTCAATCACTGGCCTAATTCCTTCCCTGTCCTCTTTTCTCAAAGGATACTGCTTGATCCTAACTGGTTGTTTCCCTTCTTTGAGTTTAATTATTATAGGAGGTGCATTTTTCGCTCTCCCTGGCACATTGGAAGCCCATACTCTGGGGAGCACCAGACTAATTATTTCTTCTCTAATTTCTTCTTCAATTTCAATGATTGTCAATATTAAGCTCAACACTTCTATATATTTTTGGTCATTTACCTCCAAAGTAATCTCCCCATCCTTAAATACAATGGTCACTTGTAATTGTTCCAATAAGTCTCTTCCCAGGAGCGCCTTTGGGGAATTTGGCATGTATAAAAACTTATGAGTGCCCCATTGTTTCCCAAATTTATATTTTAGAGGTCTACAAAAATAAGCCTTTTCAGACTGGCCAGTAGCTCCTTGTACCGTAACATAATCTTTTCCCACAGGCACCAGGGCCTTATTCAATACTGAATATGTCGCTCCTGTATCAATTACAAACTCTACTTCCTTTCCCTCCTCCCCCCTAGCTCCATTGTTACAACCAGGGGATCTGCTGGGGGTTGATCTCCCGGTCCCCTTCAGTTTCCTTTTGCATATGCGATCACGTCTTTTTCCTTGTCTCTCCTCCGTTTAGGGCATTCATTCTTCCAGTGCCCTCTTTACAAAACGCGCACTGATCTTTACCCAATCGAGGTGGGCCCCCCTGTCCCCCTCGTCGACCCTGCCCACAACTTTGTCCTCCTCTTTCTTCTCTCACCACTGCCAACAATTTCCTCACATTTTGCTTATATCCCTCTTCTCTATTGCTAAATACTCTCCATGCCTCATCTAGTAAATTCTCTAAATTCCTTCCCTCGGGCCCTTTTATCTTTTGAAGCTTACGCCTAATATCCCCCGTAGATTGACCCAAAAATAAATTCACTAGTTGTTGAATCCCCACTTCTGCTTCAGGGTCTAGAGATGTATTGCGACGCATTGCATCCCTTAATCGATCCAAAAATTCACATGGTGTTTCAGAGGGACCCTGTTTAACAGCATATAGTGCTGACCAATTTATAGTTTTAGGTATTACTCGTTCCATCCCTTTTGCTATCCATTCTTGGGAGCTTTCTAACTTTTGCATTTCTGCTGTCCTGTCTGGATCCCACTGTGGATTCTGGAGGGGGAAATACTCCTTTACATCCTTTTGCTGGGCCTTATAATAATCCTCTGCTAGATCCCCTGCTGTTTTCAGGACTAATTGCTTTTCTGTTTCAGTTAATGCATCCAGCAAGAATTGTATATCAGACCAATCTGGATTATGTTGTTTTATAATATACCGCAAACGCTTTGCTGTAGTTATTGGGTCACTACGGTAGTTTTTAGCAACTTTTTCCCAAGCTTCTATATCAATAGTAGAAAAGGGTACTTTTACTAGAAGTCTCCCTCCTTCTGGTCCCACAGCCTGTCTCAAAGGGAGTTGTAGCACCTTATTTCTCGTCCTAGAAGACACAGGGCTTCTGGGAGGAGAATGGGCTGGAGTACGTATTCCTTCTGAATCATCATCTCTCTGTCCCCGAGTTTGAGAAGGAGATTTGAATAGGTCACTCATATCCTGTTCCTGCATATCCAAATTGTGCATTTTGTCTAATCTGGTACACCGCTCACCTATATTACATGCTGAACAACACCTTTTAAGTTTCCCTTTATTTGCTTTCCTTTCCTTATCAAGGGCTAAAACTAAAGGGTCAGAGGGTGCCTTAATCCCACAGTCTCTCTGCCATTCAGGGTGGTTTCGGAGAGAGAAGAACATATCACAGTAGGAGACCTCAGTCCATTTGCCCTCTCTTCTTAAAAACAGCATTAGTTGCAGCAGGGTCTCATAATCCAAAGTCCCAGTAGGTGGCCACCTTACTCCGTGGTCTAGTCTATAAAGTGGCCACCAATGGCTACAGTATTTAATTAGGGTGGATTTATTTTCAGTGCCGCCAGTTCCTGCAACTTCTTTCCAGTGTGTTATAATGCACCCTAAAGGGCTGGCTTTAGGGACTTCTGTGCTCTGTGTAGATCCCATTCTTCTCTTTTCGTCCCCTGCCTACTTTACACCTAAACTTTTCCTTACTGAACTTTAGAATTTCCTTCCAATCCCCTCACACACACAATACCAACTGCTGGATCAGTCAATTTGTTTCCTTTCTTTATCTGGCTGTCTATTAGGTTCACAAATTCCCAAGGATCACGCCCAAACCGTTGGAAAGGGGACCCCTTTTCACTCATCTCAGTATACAAACAAAGCACACAATGTACCAACACAGCACACTCGCTCTTGTACAAACACAGCACACTTATTTTTCATACTTTTTACTAACAATCATTATATTCTCAGCACAGCTACAGTCCCGTTCGCATCACACCGCACACTACACAACAATTCTGCCTTTCTGAAGCAAATACCCCACACTTATTCCCCTCCTGGGTACGTCTCACTCACTCACTCACTCACTTTGCTCACAATGTCCGGACTCCAACACACACACACACCACCTCAGCTCCGATGATACGGGAGCAGGAATCCACTCGACCCACGTTTGAGGGTCGCTCCGCGGCTACACTATCAGTCAGCGAATTCCTTCACCGACCCCCTCCTCCCTTCTCAACCCAGAGGTTAAGGGAACGGAGTGGCCTCACCGGTGTTCGTATCCCTTCGCCGGTAACCCCACCAGCCCGCTGCTTGCAAGCCCGACCTACCCAGGGACTTTGCTGTACGCAGGACATCTCCTGCGATTTATCAACAGCCCTCCAATCACGCGTGCATATGTCTTACAAACCCCCCAGAATTAATACGTACCGTTTCATCCGCCAGCCAGTGGTCCTTTCTGTTGCTGCAGTAAGCGAGCCAGGGTCGGGGTCTCCTCCAGGAAATCCTGGGGCATGCCGTGGAGTCGTCCGGCCCTCAGCTCAGTCCTGCAGACAGACAGGAAGGTCCCATCTGGGGTGCCAAATGAAGCGCGGAAAATAGACTTCACAACCTGTAAAGTTGTGGAGTAGGTACATATTTTATTCAGCGCTGGACGCAGGGGGAGAGCATCCTCCCAAATCCTGCGTACCTTACATGCTTCTAACCTTCTAAGTATCTAGGAAGTACATGCATATTCTAAATTGCCTATACATATTGATTATCTGCCTCGCCTGTTTCCCCGCTTCGTATGGAAATTAGCTGCATATTCATTGCGGCTGCGTAGTTTATTGAGTCGGTGGTCTTCAAATGAGTCTGTGGGCAGAAAACAATGAAGTAAAAGTCTTCCTCACTAGTTGAACTTTTCACCTTGTCTTTCCACACATGCGCTTGTAGTCTCTTGGTCGCAGACTTTGCACTTTTATGGAGAGGGGTCTCTTATCGTGCATTCCTTTCTCTATTTAAGCACACAGTGACTGATACTATATGTTATACATCGTGCATTCCTTTCCTTATAAGCACACAGTGACTGGTACTATATATGTTATACTCTTCATTCTATGTAACCCTTAAATCCCCTGTTTCAAGGTGAAGCAAAGGAAATGCTCAGGGCTGTTTGGGAATGGGTGCCAGGCAGCCCTGGCTCTTGAGCAACAATGTCTGCATTCCAAATTATCCATAAATGTTCATGTAATTAATTCTTTAGTGTAATATTGAATTATAAAATTTATTTTTATATATATATATTTCTAAATACAATGGTTTTTATTACTTAGGTTTTTATATTTATTTTTAAAAATCTATACATTTGTTACAGCCAAGGAATTAATCTTCATGGGTTGTAAGTAACACAATTCCGTTCATTTATTAATTAAGCTCTATTGATTATCTTTTTCTAACTCATTATGATAATTAGTAATATTTGTAGTACATTTGTCATCCTTTTTATCCACTTGTTTTCAGGCAGTGTCAAAGGGGGCACTTCAGGCTCCAGGCAGACATTTCTGGAGCAAAATTTGGGCAGTTTTGGGCCTGGGGATAGAATTTAGAGAGAGCTTGAGGCTCTGGTGTACACCTGGGGGAGCTGAGTGAGCACTTGGATCGGCACTGAGGGATTCTGACGGAGAATTCGAAGTGTGGGGGAGCACTTATGCATCCAGGGGGGCACTTGGAGGTCAGGGAGGAGAATCTGGGGACATTCGGGGTCCGGGTGGGCACTTGGGGGCTCTAACGGGGCTCTCTGCTCCGCGGGGGGTGATGGGAGTTGTAGGCGCGGGTATAATACAGTTATATGGGGCCGTGGAGCACCATGGGAGTTGTAAGCACTGCTGCATTAGCTGTTTAATGTTCGCCAAAGAGCATGGTGGGAGCAGTAGTCCCGAAAGTGGCTCAGATGGGGCATCTGGGGGTCCAGGAGGGAACTTGCGAGGCACTTTGGCATTCATACCACGACTTGTGGTCCTCTGGAGGGAACATGCACCGTTCGGGGAGGTCTAATGGGGCTCTTTAGAGCAAAGGGCACAGAAAGAGTTTTAGGCACTCCAATGGGCTCTATTGGGCTCGGGGCATGATGGGAGTTAGAGGCAAAAAGAAAAGATGGCGCTGACACCAGGAACACCCCTGAGGCCCCGATCCCCAGCGCTGATTGGCTGTGGGAGGTGATGGGCAGGGTCCTGGGCAAATGGGAGGCGGCAGAGGCGGGAACAGCCCATTTCACCCCTGCAGTCCCTCCCAGTACAACCCAACTCATCCCCAGTACAACCCAGTCCCACCCAATACAACTGAGTTTATTCCCACTCCACGCCAGTTCCCCCCAGTGTCATCCACTTTAAGCCCCAGTGTCCCCCAGAGTTCCCCACAGTGTTCCCAGTGTCCCCAGTTTGTCCCAGTATTTCCCACTATCACCCCCAGTATATCCCAGGGTCTCCCACAGGGTTCCCAGTGTTCCCAGTATGTCCCAGTCTTCCCCAGTGTTTGCAAGGAAACTTGAACTTCTCACGGTTTCCGTGGCCCCCCAAACCCAGCAGTGGGGTCAGTGCAGTGTCCATGGTCACAGCCCCTGGCAGTGGCCAGTGCCGGTTGGGATGATGATCCACCCTCACAGCTGGCCCAGGGCAGCTCTGGGGTGGATTTGGTGGCACCTTGGGCTGGCACAAACCTGAGGAGTGTGTCTGATTGCAGTGGGGAAAATGAGGAGTTTTAGACTGCTTAAAAAAAAATACAAAAATAAATTATACATATATATATATATATATATATATATATGTAAATGAAAAAAAATTTCTTTTTCCGAGTGCAGCCAGGTGAATGTGGAACCAGGTTGTCCACACTGGGTCAGACCTCAAGGCACAGCTTCTCTGAGCAGGCCAGACCTCCTAAGGAGATACCTTGGATCAATATCGATCACTGAATGCTGCAATCACCTCTGCTCTAAACACAACAGTATATAATACACCCTTCAAAATAGAAATGTGTATTTCTCAGAAGCTCTTCGATGTATTTCTCCATAACTGGAGATGAAAGCCTTCCAGATGAGCTGCACCAGACCAGAGGGAAATCAATTCAGATCCATGGTTTGTTAGGAAATCTCTCAAGAATTCCGTCAGAATTGAACTCCAAAGTTTCTGATCCAATTTCTGGGTCCCACTGAGGGACACGACTGAGAAAAGCCCCAGGTTCCAGTTAGAGCAGGAAATTGGAGGCAGAGATAACAGGTGGGGACAAAAAGAAGCCAAGTCTTGGTGCCCTGGGGCACTGCAGGGTCTGTGCCACCAAGGGCTGGGAGGAGACACCTTGTCCTGAGGCACTGGGGCCTCCTGGCACAGCCCCAGCAAGGCTGGGCACTGTCACCCCTTGTGCTGCCCTCAGCATCTCCCCACATCCCAGTGGCCTCAGGGATCTGCTGGGACCAGTCCCTGGGGAGCCTTGGTCAGGAATGGCCCTGGGGGCTCCTTCATGCTCCCAGGGACTGCAGGTTTTTCAGAGGACTTTGGGTTTTGCTTTTGCCTTGGAGTCTCTGAGAGCTTTGTGCAATCATGGCCTCCAATTATCTGCTCAGTTATTTTTAATTAGTCTCTTGAGAGCCTTTCTCAATAACAACACTGAGTGGGGATTAATGCCACTAGGTGCTTCAGTTTTTTAAGGTTCTTTACGTTTTCATTTCCAGTAAGTCTCTGAGAACTGGTGGAACTCAAAGAGTGGGTTTTTTTTTGTTTTTTTGGAAGCAATCTCAGGCTCCTAAATTTCCCCACTGCAAATTGACACACTCCTTCTTTGTGTGCCAGCCCAAGTCTCCACCAAGGATGTTCCCCTTCCTCAAAACAGAATCCTGCAAGGAATGTTTCAGACCTTTGCACTCATTGGTTCCCTGAGGCCTTGCAGTGTCACAAACGCTCATTGGTTCCATGAAGTTCTGTTCTGTCATGATGGAGATTTCGGTCCATGGGCCCCACGGTGTCACAATGCTCTTTTTGGATCCATGAGGCCTTGATCTGTCACAATGGACTTTTGGTTCCATGAGGTTCTGTGCTCAGCAATGGTCTCTGTAGTTCCAAAGTGTCACAATGGACCTTTGGTTCCATGAGGTTCATTGGTGTCACCATGGTCTCCTTGGTTCCAGGAGGCCCCACAATGTCACAATGCACCCTTGGTTCCATGAGGTTCCTGCAGCAGGACTTCCCCTGTGGCCCAGCAGAGCTCATCTCTTCTGTCCAGCAGCTGGGGCCATAACTCAGGGCATCTTCCCCCTCTCAGGAATTGCTGAGATAAGCCAGGCCGGACATCTGTCCTGTCCTGAGTTCTCTCTGGTGCCAGGCAGGTGGAATTCCCAGCTTACCATGAACAGCTTGCTTTGTGAGCAGCTGAAGGGTGATAAGCCTTGAATTTCTGGGTGACACAGACTTCACTGTACAAACTAGAAAAGGCATACGAGACTTTGACAAAGCTGAATTCTTCTGTATAGTCCCTGGAAATGGGTAGGGCTTCTCTCCCAAGTCTGGATGCATCTTTGTGGTTCCTTTTCTGGAAGCTGAGTGAAAGGGCTCTATGTGTACTCCCTCATCCATTCAGTGGTAAATTACATTGACTCCTGATCTGTGCTATTTCTTCACTAGCTGTAATATAGGTAACTTTATTGTGCATTGTGTTTGTATCAATGTGCACTTCTTTTGTTTATTCTGTGCAGTAACTAGTCCATTTAAGGATTCTTGTCTGTTTATCTTGAGTCCATTCAGTAAATAATTCACTTTAGAATAGACCTAATCAACCATTCTAAAGAACTTGTGAGCAAGAGCAATTGGGCTGCAGGTCACCTGAAACAGAGCTACTGCCAGAAATGTGAGCATAAGGCTGGACTTGTCTAAGCATTCATTCCATTTATAACATATTTCATTTAAAAACAAAAAGAGAGAAGATCATTTTTTTTCCACATTTATTCTTTTCTTGTTTATACACTGATATCAGCAATGTTATACTGAGATTGAAAACCGAATCAAGTCAGTCCTAATCAATTAGAGTTTATTCAGCAAGGGGCAGTATGCAAAACCGCGCTGGGCGGCCGGGATGCACTGCTCCACAAACAGAACGCAATTTCCCTCTCCCTCCATGGTCTTTTTATGCAGTTCTGATTCAGCTGATGTGTCCTTCCTTGGAGTACTCTGCATCTGCGAGGCCCATTGCTGGGGGGATCCGTAATCTGGAATTCTGGTGGTTGCAGCAGGAGAGGGGTGCCAGGTTCTTTTGTTTATTCCTCCTAGCCTAGGGAAAATCCTTAAAAACTGTTAAACAATTGCTGGTTTTAGCATAAGTTATGCATACCATGCTCAGTGATTTGAAACTATGTGGTCAAAGTCTATGCCCATCTCACTCTCTGATGTCTTCATTATTCCTTACTAGGAGTTTTAATGAACAAAGTACTTATACTGTATCACAATCCCTCCTTTTCTCTTTTACCATTTTGTTCATTAAAACGTTTCAGTTCTCTATGACTCAGGGCAAGGGTTTCAATTACCTCTGGATCACTAGGTATTTGCTCATATTTAGCTCGAATAAGCATTATGTACTGCCTCTAGTCGTCTTTTTGCAATTTTTATGATTCTATTAAAGATGCAGGGGCCAAAAGTTAATCCTAATACCGGAGAATGATTGGTCCTGCTATGGTTGACAACAGGGTAATGAACCAAGGAGAATTATTAAACCAAGTCTCATAGCAGCTTTGGTGGGCTTCCCTTTCTTTCTTCCTTCTCTCTAACCTCTCTCTTAGCTTTGCCATTGAATCCCTTACAATGTCTGTTTTATTCGCATACATGCAACACCCTTCTCTTAAGGCAACACACAATCCCCCTTGTTGTAAAAGATTAGATCTAGACCCCTTCGGTTTTGTAACACTACCTCCAATAGTGACTGAACATCTTGCTCTGGAGTGGTTATGGATCGCTCAATGTGGGCTAAGTCTGCATCTACAGCTACCCTTAGGGAATTGAATTCTTGGTTTTGTTTCACTAATGATGCTACTCTGGTGCCTACCCCTGCTCCTCCTATTATCATTAAAGTGGCCACAGTTAAGGCTGTGAACAGTTCCCTTTTTGTCAAGTGATGTCCCTTAGTGTCTTGGAGATCTTATGCATATCCTTCTGGGTGATATATAATTTTAGGGACTATCAATACCTGTACACAAACATTTGGCGCTTCATTGAATAAGCTGAGAGAAATACAAGGAGTTATTCCTTCCTTTGAACATACCCATCTAGCATTTCTGGCAAGGATTAGCCAGGTAGTGGGGTTTCTCGGTTTCTTTGCTTTTGTTATTACCCCACACAGATGTTTTTATCTTTCGGGACATTCCTGATGCACCTCCCCTTTCCAGTTACTGCTGCTAAAGTTATCCCTCGAGCTTGAGTACCTTTCCAATCACATTGAGGGGGGTTACTTCCATTTGCCCACCTAGCCTTTTCAGTGACTCCTATTGTTTCATAAAAGGGGTTTAATATCAAAACAAAGCCAACAATGTTCAGTAAGGTCAGGCTTAGTGGCATTAAGAACTTGATAAGCAGCATACATAAGGCTCCAAAGAGTGTTTTGCTGAGGGTCTACAGTGGGGAGTATTATGGTCTCGTTGTCTGATGCCAGGGCGCTGTTACCTTTAATGAAGGTGTCATTTACTTTAGACAAATTGTCATCACTAATTATTGGGTTTGGGCCTATGGCATGATAGTCATGGGGCAAGGGTTCCTTCTTAATGAGTATTAGTCCTCCTCTATCGGTGCCTGGTTCCCAATACCACACTCCCCAAGTCCTCCCAATCACGCACCCAGGGTCTTGTGGGTTTGTTATGTTTAAATAAATGAAATAACAATTACTACTTCCAAGTACTCCCCCACTATTTGAATGCTTAGGTTTTTGGCAGCCTGAGGGGCCCCATCCCACTTGAAGGTATTTATCTTTGCCGCCTCAGGTTTCCAATCAGAGGCAACTGTCTCACAGCCCCAAGAAGCACAATAATATTCTCCAGGTGAATTACAGTAACTTTTTCCTGGATTCAAGCTTGGGCACCTATAAAATGCTTTTACTTGGGCTTGTCTTTTATTTATAACTACAAGTGAGCTCAAGTGCGGTGTGAAGCTAGGGGCTCCTGGCCCCTCTCTAGGCTGAACTAGTTGTTGATCTTCCCACCTGATTAGAGACCACCTGAAGGGTTGATGGCTGTGTTCTCCTTGTGACAATTCAAAAACCATTCCCAAAATCACCAATATAGTCTGCCAGAAAGGGTGGGGTCCTGGTCATTAAAGCACTGTTTCCTAATCTCTTTGTCTCCCCTGGGTGTTTGCCCTCTGGTCCTCATGTGGTGTCTGTTTTTTGGTTTCTTAGGGAATTAATATCCCAGGGGCATTTCTTGAAGGATTTTTGTGTTGTCCCACTTGGTGTGTTCCTGCCTCCACACTCTCTTACCTCTATGCCTCACCCGCCAACTGGGTTGCAGCCAGCCACGAGGTGTTCCATCTTCTTGGCAGCAAAGGTAGGCTTCAGGAGGTCTGTAGCTTTGCCCCTTTCTGTTCTTATACGATTCCCAGTTTTTATCTTTTACTTGTTGTCCTGGTTTGAAGGACAGATGTCTGCCAAGAAAGGCAGAAATTTTCCTTTGAAACAGACACCCGAATTCCTCTCCCCCCCCCCAAATATTATAAACGTTTGAATCAAGGACTCTGAGGCAGAGATAAGGGGGTAGGAATAACAGCTCTTTTACTAATATATCTAACTGTACCAGCAGAAACAACAGCAGTTGTTAAAATTACTAACAGAACAGAACAGATAACTCGGTTCCAGTCCTTTCTTTAGCTGTGAGCACGCTCTCTCTCGGCGGGAGCGGAGGCGGGAGGGGGCGGCTGCGGCCGCGCCAGTCTCAGTGGGGAGCGGGCTGGAGCGGGCAGCTCCTCACTCACCATTGGGTTCTGGTGCTCAGCTGTGTCCGCAGAGACTGGAGGCTGGAGCAGGGCAGATGCAGGGTAGGTGACGGCAGAGGGTCTGGCTCTCCTGCCTTTTTGGCCGCGTGGCTCCAAGACCGAGAGGATCCTTCTCCCCGCCCCCGGAAACACAAATCCCCTCCGGAAGCATGAGATTCCCTCTCCAAGCCGATCCCACCTAGCCCTTTTGTCCAGAGCCCGCAAAGATCCGCGGTGTAACCGGCAGCTCCATTGGCATGACAATGGGAAAAATTCTTTAAATTGACACAGCAATAGGAAAAAACACTCAACCCCCAACATTATCCACCCCGAATTTTTTCCATGCCAACATGCTATAGCAAATTAAAACTTTTATATTATACACATACATGCAGTTACAGGCACAGTATCATAGATAGTTCACCCTAGAACAAGGTCTCCTTGGGGTATGCATCGGGTCTGTCCATCCTTTTGCATCACCCACCAAGTGCAACCTGGTCCTTGAGCGAAAACCACCCCACAAACAGGATTGTCTTATCTGGAGGGAGAGTTCACCCAAACAGGTTTTCCTAACATGCCTCTCAGGTGTACCACAGGGACCTTATCTCCATCTGGTGTTCCCAGGGGCTCAGATTGGGCAGGGCCTGCTCGGTTAGTGGAACCTCAGGTATTCACTAACCAGGTGGCCTTTGGTAGATTGATCTCCCAGTTTTTGAAAGTCCCCCCACCAAGTGCTTTTAAGGTGGTTTTAAGCATGCCATTACACCGTTCGACTTTCCCAGCTGCTGGTGCATGGTAGGGAATATGATACACCCACCCAATGCCATGTTCTCTAGCCCAGGTGCTTATAAGGCTGTTTTTGAAATGAGTCCTGTTGTCTGACTCAATTCTCTCAGGGGTACCATGCCTCCAGAGGACTTGTTTTTCCAGGCCCAAGATGGTGTTCCGAGCAGTGGCATGAGGCACAGGGTAGGTCTCCAACCACCCGGTGGTGGTCTCTACTATGGTCAGCACGTAGCGCTTGCCTTGGCGGGTCTGAGGCAGTGTGATATAGTCAATCTGCCAGGCCTCTCCATACTTGCACTTGGACCACCGCCCCCCATACCAGAGGGGCTTTACCCGCTTGGCTTGCTTGATGGCAGCGCACGTGACACAGTCGTGGATAACCTGGGAGATGCTGTCCATGGTTAGATCCACCCCTCGGTCTCGTGCCCACTTGTAGGTGGCCCTAATGACCTGAGGCATCGTGGGCCCATCGAGCTAGGAACAATTCTCCCTTGTGTTCCCAATCTAAGTCTATCTTTGAGACCTCTATCTGTGCAGCCTGATCCACTTGCTCGTTATGCTGGTGTTCTTCATTAACCCCACTCTTGGGAACATGAGCATCCAAATGACGGACTTTCACAGGTAGCTTCTCTACCCGAGTGGCAATGTCTTTCCACTCATCAGCAGCCCAGACTGGTTTTCCTCTACGTTGCCAATCAGCCTTTTTCCACCTCTCCAGCCACCCCCGGAGAGCATTGGCTACCATCCAGGAGTCAGTGTAAAGGTAGAGCTTTGGCCATTTCTCTCTCTCAGCAATGTCCAAGGCCAGCTGAACAGCTTTGAGCTCAGCAAGTTGACTCGATCCACCTTCTCCTTCAGTAGCTTGTGCAACCTGTCGTGTGGGGCTCCATACGGCTGCTTTCCACTTCCGGTTCATCCCCACAATGCGGCAGGAACCGTCGGTGAAAAGGGCGTAGCATTTTTCACCTGCTGGCAGTTGGTTGTATGGTGGGGCTTCTTCAGCCCGGGTCACTTGTTTCTGCTCCTCTTCGTCAGCGAGACCAAAATCTTCACCTTCTGGCCAGTTTGTAATTATCTCCAAAATTCCAGGGCGATTCGGGTTGCCAATACGGGCACGCTGAGTGATGAGGGCAATCCACTTGCTCCATGTGGCGTCGGTGGCGTGGTGGGTAGAGTGAACCTTTCCGCTGAACATCCACCCCAGCACTGGCAGTTGGGGTGCCAGGAGGAGCTGTGCTTCTGTACCAATCACTTCTGAAGCGGCTTGGACTCCCTTGTAGGCGGCCAAAATTTCCTTCTCTGTTGGGGTGTAATTGCCTTCAGACCCTCTGTAACTTCTGCTCCAGAATCCCAGGGGTCGGCCTCGGGTCTCACCAGGCACCTTCTGCCACAGGGTCCAGGACAAACCATGGTTCCTGGCTGCAGAGTACAGTACGTTCTTCACATGTGGTCCCATCCTAACTGGGCCAAGAGCTACCGCATGGGAAATCTCCTGTTTAATCTGGGCAAAAGCTTGTTGTTGTTCAGGGCTCTAGTGGAAAACGTTCTTTTTGCGAGTGACCTGGTAAAGAGGGCTCACAATCTGGCTGTACTCAGGGATGTGCGTTCTCCAAAAGCCTTTGCCCCCTAGGAAAGCTTGTGTCTCCTTCTTGTTAGTAGGTGGGGACATAGCTGTAATTTTGTTAATAACATCAATAGGAATCTGACGCCGTCCATCTTGCCACTTCACTCCCAGGAACTGGATCTCTTATTCTTCTTGATGGCGAAGTTGGCTTCCAGGAGAATTTGGATAATTTTCTCTCCTTTTTCAAACACTTCCACTGCTGTGTTCCTCCATACGATGATGTCATCAATATATTGTAGATGTTCCAGAGCCTCACCCTTTTGCAGTGCAGCCTGGATCAGTCCATGACAGATGGTGGGACTGTGTTTCCACCCCTGGGGCAGTCGGTTCCAGGTGGACTGCATGCCCCTCCAGGTGAAAGCAAACTGAGGTCTGCACTCTGCTGCCAGAGGAATGGAGAAAAACGCATTGGCGATGTCAATGGTGGCATACCACCTTGCTGCCTTGAACTCCAACTCATACTGCAGCTCCAGCATGTCCGGCACAGCAGCACTCAGCGGTGGAGTCACTTCATTCAAGGCACGATAGTCCACAGTCAGTCTCCATTCTCAATCAGATTTGCGCACAGCCCAGATAGGGCTGTTGAAGGGTGAGTGGGTTTTGCTCAACACCCCTTGGCTCTCCAGCTCACGGATCATCTTGTGGATTGGGATCACAGCATCTCGAGTTGTCCTATATTGCCCGCGGTGTACTATTGAAGTGGCAAGTGGTACTCGTTGCTCTTCTCCTTTCAGCAGTCCTACTTTAATCGGATTCTCGGACAGTCCAGGCAATGTGTTCAATTGCTGGATGTGCTCTGCCATCATAGCTGCTATTCCAAATGCCCACTTAAGGCCTTTTGGATTCTTAAAATACCCACTTCGAAGGTAATCTATGCCCAAAATACATGGGGCCTCTGGACCAGTCACCACAAGATGTTTCTTCCATTCCCTTCCAGTTAAACTCACTTCAGCTTCCACCAAGGTGAAGTCCTGCGAGCCACCTGTCACACCAGCAATAGAAACAGATTCTGCCCCCACGAATCTTGATGGAATTATTTTACACTGAGCACCTGTGCCAACTAAAACTCTATACTTCAGTGGTTTCGATGTGCCAGGCCACCGAATCCACACAGTCCAAAAGACACGGTTCTCACTCACCTCACCCTGGCTAGAGGCAGGGCCCCTCTAAGCCTGTTTATCTTTCTTTCCTGGGGCATACATCTTAGAAGTTCCTTTGAGAGGGTCAGACATGTCATTATCACTATCATATTTGGCACTTTGGGTACGAGCAACAGGAGCGGCTCTCCTTCAGATGGAAATTCTTCTCTCAATCTTGCCTTCCTTCAGATCCCTCACCCGTTGTCCAAGACCAGCCATAGGCTTTCCATCCCACCTCCTCATGTTCTCTCCAGAATCCTGCAAGAAAAACCATAGCTCGGCCTCGGGAGTGTACCTCCTCTCCCCATTGGGGGAACATCTACGTTGGGTGCCAGGACGTCTAATTTGCATGGCTGAAATTTGGAGGAGGTCCTCCTTAATTTCCTTCCTGAGCCTCTTATGATTTTCCTCTATCTTGTCCTCTAAATTTTGTAAGCGTGTTTCCACGGCGGCAATTCTGGCATGGGTTGGGCCATGCACAGCATCCGTGTATGCCCGGAGCTTCTTCTCCATGTCGAGCACTGTTTCATATATCTCTTCCCGCTTCATTATTGCCAAAGCAGAGGCATATTCAGATGGCCCGAGTCGCACAAGCTTTCTCCACAATACCAGGGTGCAATGGTACCAGGTCTGGATTCCTAGTTGTTGTATCATCCGAAAAAATAATCTCCACCACCGCCATCTCCCTCAGACGTTGGATCCCTTGCTCTATGGTTTTCCACTGGGTCTGCTGCATGTACAGGTCATCGGCACACAGATATCTTTGTGCCACGCTATCCAGAACACGTGCCCAGAGGCTTTGAGGGTTAGGCCCCCTCATCATTCCTTGATCGATGACCGGATCATGTGACAGGGATCCCAAATATCTCACTTCAGTGCCATCTAGGATGGTAGCCTCGACTGCCGCATCCCAAAGCCGGACCAGCCAACTAATTATGGATTCATCAGGCTGTCTTGTATAATCCTTTCTTAAACCACGACCTATCTTTTAGGGAAAGGGACTCATTATTAGTTTCTGATCTCACACCAGTTGTTTTAACTCCTGATTTTACATCAGGAGGTGTTGAAGGTCCTTCTCCTGCATCCTCATCATCATCCTCCACTGGCCAGTCGGTCGTCTTTGTGCACTTTGCACTCCTTGTACTGGTAGCCACAGCCATTGGTTGAAGCTTGCTTTCTAATTTCGTCCCTGTCCTCTAGCCTGGGGTGTTAACTACAGCCTGAGTAGCTAGCATAGTAGCTATGTTATCTCCGTGTTCCCTTTCCTTTGTTTGTTGTTCTCCACTATCTAACATGGTACGATAAGCATACACCAGAGCCCAGCTCACTGCAGTAATCTTTTTTTCCCTAGAGCTATTGTGGCATTTCTCTTTCAAATATTTTACCACCTCAGCCGGGTTCTGAATTTGCTCATGTGAAAAGTCCCAAACTATAGGATCAGAAAATTCCTTTAACATCTGGCCCAGGTCCTGCCATTTTCCACACCACTCAGGACTCCTCACACTTTGTCCTGCTGCTAAATCAGGAGTCGCACCAGCACCTCTAGAAATCTCAGCCCTGATTTTATTTAAAACTGTAAACTGTGTAGAGGAAGCTTACAACATTAAACATCAGAAAGATGATCTCTTTAATACTAAAGGAGAACTGCACATATCCTAATAACGAGGTAAAAAATTCACAGGAGACAAAGGGAAGCAAAGGCTGAAAAGCCTCCTCCCCTGCTTCTCCTCTAACAAACTGGATGCATATCCATAACCAGGATCCAAAAGATATCCCTGGAACCGATTCCAGCATCTTCATAAACCTCTTACAAGCCATTGCAACCAAGCCCAGTCCAATCAATATTTTGGTCATTATCCCTCTAGTATAAAAACTACAAATAAGGGACAGTACTGGAGCTATTTCCGGGCAGGAAAATAACCCCAGAGACCAAAGAGGCATTAAAACCTCAAAAAACCCCAGTATCCAGAACCACATACTGAAATCCATTCCAAACAGCATTATATACAGTTACACAGTTTTTTCCACTTTCTTTGGTTCCCTGTACAAGCCACCAAATTATTTGTCCAAGTTTAGGACAAAACTGGGGGAAAGCCTCCAAAGGAGCCCCCCAGAATAAGCCCCCCCTCACAATTCCTCCCCCCCACTGGGCTCGGAGAGAATTTTACTCGGGGGGAAAAGTGGAAAAAACTTGTTTATTAACAAACACAAGAAAAAACACTTCCCAGCAATAGGAAAGTACAATCCCAGATGACAAAAGAAATGTTTTCACCGAAGTGAGGGACGGTCGCTGATGGGAAGGGCGAGAAGCTTCTTGGGCAGGCTCCGGAGGCAGTCTCTGATGCTCAGGTCCCGTCCGGAGCCGGTACAGATCTTGGAGCTGAAGGAGAGAAGGGGGATTGGAAGGCAGCAGCCGGGGCAGAGCCGGGGCAGTGCCGGGGCAGCAGCAGCGGAGCAGAAGCAGCAGAGCAGAAGCAGGGGGGCAGAGGCAAGCGGGCAGCAAGCAGCAGCGGGGCAGCCGAGTAAGCCAAGCAGCACAGCCCCGGGGCACCACCCCCCCGGGGGGGTAAAGGGCACCGGCGGCAGCTCCATGCAGACAGCGAGGTGTGGGGGCGGGAGAGGAGCAGACACAACACCAACCCAGAACATCTGCTAATTCTTCACTAGCTGTAATATAGGTAACTTTATTGTGCATTGTGTTTGTATCAATGTGCACTTCTTTTGTTTATTCTGTGCAGTAACTAGTCCATTTAAGGATTCTTGTTTGTTTATCTTGAGTCCATTCAGTAAATAATTCACTTTAGAATAGACCTAATCAGCCATCCTAAAGAACTTGTGAGCAAGAGGAATTTGGGCTGCAGGTCACCTGAAACAGAGCTGCTGCCAGAAATGTGAGCATAAGGCAGGACTTGTCTAAGCTTTCATTCCATTTATAATATATTTCATTTAAAAACAAATAGAGATAATATCTTTTTTTTCCACATTTATTCCTTTCTCGTTTATACACTCATATCAGCAATGATATAGACTGAGAATTGAAGTAAACAGAGGGATTCAGCAGCAATGAATCAAGAGTTACAAACAGTTACCGTTTAATCCTTATTAGAGTTGTAAAAAAACAGCCATGTTAAACTGTTACAATGAATTGTATCCCCAGTTAAAAAGTTTTGCTTTGAGTTGTTCACATAGTATGTCTGTACTCCCCAGCTTACTCTCAGTCCCGGGTTTCTTGAGTACCCAATTACTTCCTCCTTCCACCCTGTCCCATCACCTCACTTCCGGCCCTGCTGCTGCATCCCATCCCCCCCTCCCTCCAGTCCATCAAACTGAGAACTCTGCCCAATATGCAAAACCCAGAAACCCCCAAGAGACACCTCTGCAGCAGAAGTTCCAACCAAACCAAAAATCTGTAAAAACCACAGAACAACATCAGATATAGGAATGCCACTGACACAGTCCAGCAAGCAAACCCTCAGCCACCAGAGGAAGCCCTCGTTCAACTTGCCATCACCTGACGAGCGGTGTAGCAAGATGACCCCCCCCCTAAATTGACGAGCCATGGGAAATTCAGAACGTGCCTGTGAGGCTGGAACTCCCATTCCTGCTTTCAGACGGGTCTGCACTGGGACCTGCTCTCCACATTGAACTGGCTGAGCAGCAGCAGCAGGTGTCGGCATCCCTGCGACCCCCATTCCAATAAAGAGCTGCTTTTTTAATAAAAGCCTTGGCCCTGTGATTATTTACAACAATTTGGGGGCTCGTCCTGTATCGGCCACGCCTGAAGAGGACCTCCGACAGGGGTGCACCGCCCAGAAGAAGCCGTCCGGGACAGCTGGCCGCCTCCCCACCCGGACATCGCAGTACCAGAACAACGCGGAGAGAGCTGGTACGGAGACCGGCAGCAGGCACGGGAAGCAAGTGAATGAGACTGGGCTGGCAGTCTGGACCCCCGAAGCGAGTGTGGGTCCCTGAGTACTGTGGTTCCTGACTCCCGCGAGGGGGTCGGAAGGGAAAAGGAAGAAGCGGGTGAGGCCTACTAAGGCCTGAAGAGTGGAAGAGGCGCCTCCAGAGGAGGTGTAGTGGGCCCCCCCTTATCTCAAAACCATTAGGGATAGGCTGGAGCGGCGAGCCCTCCTGGGACCTAACCCACACCATTTGAGGTAGGCCGGGGCGGCAAGCCCTGGTGGGGCCTAACCCACACCATTAAGTCCTGCTGGGACCTAACCCGCACCATTAAGCCCTGTTGGGACCTAACCTGTACAAATAGGAATAGGCCGGGGCGGCATGCCCTGCTAGGACCTAACCCATAACACTGGGATAGGCCGAAGCGGTGAGCCCTGCTGGGACTTGACCCAAATATTGTTGCAGTGTATTTTAAAAAGGTTCAGTTGTCTAACAGTATTTTGTTCAAAGTATCTTGTAGTATTAATTTGAAAGATTGCAATTATAATTTAAGAGAGGCCGAAAGTAGCTTCCATTAGTTCAAAGATTGTGTTGCCTGTCCGTGGTTTTTCCCTCTGAGTAGAGGCAAGTTAAAGTTAGTTAGAGGTCTAGTAAAGAGAGCAATCATGGGAAAGTGTCTAAGTAAGGGAGGAAGAGCTAAAGAGAGAGGTAACAACATTCCCCTTGATAGCCCATTAGGGCAGTTATTGCAGAAGTGATGACACCAAGGAATTAGACAAAATAATGATACACTTCTGTGTAGAAATCTAGCCCACTCTAGATCTTCCAGAAAGATGGCCAAGCTGGAGGACTAGGGATCCCTGAATGTGCACTCAACTAACCCAGTACTTGAGAGCCTGAGGGGATCCCGATATAGAACAACTCCAATATGCAGTGTGCTGGGAGAGGCAGGGACTAGGGGGTGAGAAAGTTAAGATCTGTAAACTTCAGAAGAAAATAGATAAGGATGAGGAGCGAGAAAGGGAGGAGAATAATAGACACGGTTGGAACCCTCTAGACCATCTGCCTCCTCCTCCTCCTGCATACCCACTAGCCACCCCTTCCCCTACACCACCAATTCCCCTTCCAATTTCCCCAGATCCCCCTGTAATCCCTATGCCTACAAACACTCGCCATCCCTACACTTTTGCCACAGACTCCTTCTCCAGCTCTTCCAGGGTCACCTGCTACCCCTTCACCTACCTCACAGAATCTCCCTCCAACTCTTCCAGTTCCACCTGTCACCCCTTCCCCGGTTCCGCAAATTCCCACCCCATCTCTTCCAGTTCCATCTGTCACCCCTCCCCTGGGTCCGCAAATTCCCCCTCCACCTCTCCCAGTAACACCCTCCATCCCTACACCTACTCCACAAATTCCTACTCCGAAACTTCCAGGCTCACCAGTCATTACTTCTCTTACACCCCAGGCTCCACCTTCAATCCCCCTAAGCACTCTTCCAACTCTTGCAGTTTCCTCTACACCGGTGACTCCTTCTCCATCTTCACAACTTCCCTTTTCAAAACCCAACCCTTTCTACTCCCAGGATCTGTCTCCCCTAACCCGCACTCCAGAGTTGTTACCTTCCCCCTTACCATCAGAGGTACCAGCACCTCCTTGTAGCTGGGGACAGAGTCTCGCAACCCCCAAAATCGATTCTTCTCCACAAAATGTTCAACTCATTCCTTTAGTAGATACATTTCAAGTTATAGGAGCCTCTGAGGGACACATGTATAATACCAGGTCGAGGGCCAAGCTTTTTCCCCTACGGGAGGTTCCGATGGGAGGCATGGATGGGGGAGTAGGATTCGTCGATGCGCCACTCACAGCTTCGGAGGTCCGAAGTTTTAAGAAAGAATTAGGAAATTTAGTAGAAGACCCAATTGGCATTGCCAAGCAGATCAATCAATTCCTGGGGCCAATCATTTATACTTGGAGAGAACTAAACTCCATTTTGAACATTCTGTTTACCCCAGAAGAAGTCCGCATGGTTCACATGGCGGGGATAAAATACGGGAACGAGAAAATCAAGCTGGTCCCCCGGGAGACTATAAATTGCCCATAACAGATCCTGGTTGGCAGCCAAATCAAGAGAGGGACAGGCGTAGTATGGAGGACTATCGAAGTTTAATGATTAAAGGAATAATGGAGTCAGTCCCCCGTAGTAGTAATGCTAATTTAGCATTTGATGCGGCCCAAGAAAGAGACGAGACCCCAGCGTCCTGGTTGAACAGGCTCAGGAGAAATTTCCAACAATACTCCAGTTTAGATCCTGATAGTCCAGATGGGCAGATATTTCTTAAGATGCAGTTTGTAACGAAATCCTGGCCTGATATAAGGAGGAAACTGGAAAAATTAGAAGATTGGCAGAGTAGGAGTATCAATGAACTGTTAAGAGAAGCCTTGAGGATTTATCTAAGAAGGGAAGAGGAGAACAGGTCGAAGGCACGAATTATGGTGGCAGTGGCCAGAGAAAGTGTCAAAGGTAAAGACAATATAGACCTACCAGAAACACCAAAAGGAGAAAGATCTAGGCCTGTTCCTGGGGAAGGGGAAAAGAGGACCACACCAGCAGGAAATCCTCCACGGAGGACTGGAGGGCCATTGAAGTGGTACTACTGCGGGGAGGAGGGACACATAAGGTGGTTTTGCAAGAAAATAACGTTTGATGAAGCCATTTTTAAAGAGCAGGAAGCGCTGGAAAAGTTTTTAAGAGGAGAAGGAAGTGACGAATAGGGGGGTCATGGGCTCTATATAATAGGGGACCCAATAAAACATCAACAGGAGCCCATTGTAAACCTAGAAGTTGGTCCCCATCATGAGGAAATAAAATTTGTAGTAGACACCGGGGTTGACCGATCTAGCCTTAGTCAGCTTCCTTTGGGTACCACCATAGGGAATAGGATGTGTGAAGTCTTGAGGGCAGGAGGAAAACCTTTTAAGGTTAGCTTGATTAACAAAGTAGAAGTGAGAGGAAATTTTTGCCAAAGTGTTGTCAATTTTATATACCTACCCTGGCTAGAAGGTAATTTGTTGGGAAGAGATCTGCAAGTCCAGCTTGGAATAGGAGTGGTTCCTAAAGAAGGAAAAATGGTAGCCCAAATGATGGTTCTAACCACTGGGGATTTAAGTAAGATAGAACCAAAAGTCTGGGCAGAAGAAGGAAAGTAAGGTTGTCTAGATATAATACCAATAAAAATAGAAATGCAAGAAGAAGGCCCCCCATAAGAATATGGCAATATCCTATGTCAATAGAAAGCAAACAAGGGTTAGCTCCAATTATAACCCACCTACTGGCAGAAGGAATACTGGAACCATGCATGTCCCCTCATAACACTCCCATATTGGCCGTAAAGAAAGCAGAAAATAAATATAGGTTAGTGCAAGATTTAAGAGAAGTAAACAAAAGAACAAAGGCAAGACACTCAGTAGTGACAAATCCCTATACATTACTAAGCCAAGTCCCAAGGGAACATGCATGGTTCACAGTAATTGATTTAAAAGATGCCTTCTGGTCCTGTCCACTAGCCAAAGAAAGCAGAAATTGGTTCTCCTTTGAATGGGAAGATCCAGAGAGTAGAAGGAAGCAACAGTTAAGGTGGACTAGGCTACCTCAGGGGTTTACAGAATCCCCCAGTCTATTCGGGCAAGCACTAGAGAAGTTATTGGAGCAATATACACCAGAGGGTAATGTACAAATATTGCAATATGTAGATAATTTATTAATATCTGGAAAAGAATGAAACCAAGTAAAAGAGACGAGTATCGAACGCCTCAACTTTTTAGGTAAGAAAGGCTTAAAAGTTTCAAAAACCAAATTACAATTTGTAGAGTCTAAAGTTACATATTTAGGACATATTACAGAAGAAGGATCAAAAAAACTATGTCCCGAGAGAATATCTGGAATATTAGCCATCCCATCACCAAAAACAAAAAGAGATATCAGAAAATTGCTAGGATTGTTTGGATATTGTAAATTATGGATAGACCAGTATTCCCAAAATGTTAAATTTTTATATGAAAAATTAGTGCAATCAGAACCCGTAAATTGGACAAAAGAAGATGAAAAAACAATTAGAAAATCTGAAAACAAAATTATCGTCTGCCCCAGCTTTAAGTCTTCTGGACTTAAAAAGGCAGTTTGAACTATTCATCAATGCCGACAAAGGAGTAGCTTATGGAGTGCTAACACAAAAGTGGGTGGGGGGGGGGGCCACCAGAAACCCATTGCGTACCTCTCGAAGCTTTTAGATCCAGTAGTCAGAGGGTGGCCTATGTGCCTCCAGACTATAGCCTCTGCGGCTATCTTAATAGAAGAGGCTCAGAAGGAAAAATTGTAGTTCATACACTCCATGATCTCAGAACAATATTGAGTCATAAAGCACAACAATGGTTAACGGATTCAAGGATACTAAAGTACGAAGCCATGCTAATATCTACCAGGGATTTAGAATTGACAATTTCAAGAAGTCTTAATCCTGCACAGTTTCTCATGGGAGAACCGTTAGAAAATCTCGAACATGATTGTATGGAAATCATAGAACTACAGACAAAGATAAGAGACGATTTAGAAGACCAACCGTTATTATATGGAAGAGTATTGTTTACGGATGGGTCATCTAGAGTCGTAGAGGGAAGAAGACTGTCAGGATATGCAATGGTGGAAAAAGAGGAAGAGACCAAGCTACAGATCGTAGAACAAGGGAAATTACCTTCACATTGGTCAGCACAGTGTTGCGAAATACATGCCTTAAAGAGGGGGTTAGACCTATTGGAGTGGGAGGAAGGAACTATATATATACAGATTCCAAGTATGCCTTCGGAATAGTGCACACGTTTGGGAAAATCTGGGAAGAAAGAGGCTGCTTAAATTCAAAAGGGAAGGAACTGATTCATAATGACTTGATTAAATCTGTACTGGAGTTTCTCATGAAACCGCAGTTGTACATGTCAGAGGACATCAGACGGGGAGCATGTTAGAACAGCAAGGGAATTGAGCAGTAGATCAAACGGCAAAATTAGCTGCCAAGATGACAGGAGGTTCGATAAAGATCTTTAATAAGGGTAGTGTATCACCAGGTGAAGAGGGAAGGCAAGGGCCAGTATATAGTAAGCAGGAAATAAAAGAGATGAAGAAATTAGGGTTACATCAAGGAAAGCAAAGTGAATGGTTAACACCGGATGGGAGAAAATACCTAAACAAGCCCTTGGCTCGAAAAATGTTGGCCGAAATGCACAATTTGACCCATTGGAGAACTCAAGCAATATGTGATCACTTCTTAAAAAATTATCTATGTATTGGAGTACATAGTTTAGCAAAAAACATTACTGATGGGTGCTTAATTTGTCGAAAAGCAAATCAGAAACAAATGCGTAAGTCAACACCAGGGGGAAGAGAATTAGCCCTAAGACCCTTCCAAAATTTGCAAGTAGACTTCACTGAGATGCCCTCAGCCCAGGGGTATAAATACTTGCTGGTGATAGTTGATCATCTTACCCACTGGGTAGAAACATTTCCTACCAAGAAAGAAACTGCTGAAATAGTAACAAAAATATTGTTAGAGCAAATTATTCCCCGATATGGAATTATAAACAACATCGATTCAGATAGAGGCTCTCATTTCACTGCAAAAATTCTACAAGACATAATAAAGGCATTAGGTACAAAGTGGCATTTGCATACCCCGTGGCATCCACAAAGTTCAGGGAGAGTTGAAAGGACGAATAAATCCCTCAAAAATATTTTAACTAAATTAATAATGGAGACCGGAATGAATTGGCTTAAGTGTCTGCCATTAGCCCTACTTCGAATCAGAACAAGACCAAGATCAGATATAGGGGCCTCCCCTTATGAGATGATGTTTGGACTCCCCTTCCTCTTATCCCCCTACAGCACGGGGGAATATTTGGAAGAAGGGGCAGCCGCCCAAAAATATTTCAAAACAATTGGAACTACATTAGCAGATTTACAAAAAAGAGGGTATCTTCCTCAAGCCTCTCCCTTGGATACAAACATACATGGCATAACACCTGGGGATTGGGTTCTGATAAAATCCTGGAATAACGCTCCTTTAACCCCTAAATTTGAAGGTCCCTTCCAAGTCATGCTAACCTCGCACGCTGGCATAAAGACCCTCAAATAAGGTTGGACACACATATCCAGAGTAAAAGGACCCCTGCCACCCCCTTACTCCTCACCAGACTTTGCAGCAACCTCTCCAGAGTCGAGTGTCACACGAGACCCCGGAACCCTTAAAGTCACCTTAAAAAAGAAGTCAAAGGCTGCATAAGATCAGTAAAAGCGAACTGTAGTGTCCAAGTTGTTAAGAAGTTAATAGATGAAATTGTTAAAAGTTGTCATAAGTAATTGTTATAAGTCATAGTAAGTTGCTGTATTAGTTGTTACTAAAAAGTTCATGTTAAAGTTGCACGTTAAGCACTCACGAAAAAGTATCAAAGTTGTTGTTACAAGTTATAGTGTTCATTCAGAGTTATTGTTAAAGTTACACATTAAGGAATTACATTAAAGTAGTCAATAAGAGCTTAAAAACCTGGATCCAAAACACCGAAAGTTAAAAGGATAAATTCGCTTATAGGACGTACTCCCAGTAAGGCATTAAAAAAAAAATTAATGCAAGTGTGAGAAAAAGGGAAAGCAGGTACTCCATCAACTGAGCAGAGCCCAAGATCCAAGAGGCAAGGCCAGGCGAGATCAAAAAGGAGACATGATTAACACTGGACTCTTGGAAAGACTATTAATAGTCCTGGTAACCAGCAGAGTTATAGAAGGGGCATGCTCTAGATGCTATAACCCAGTATATGAAGGAGAAAACCTGCAAGCCCTCCTCCAGATTCATACTCGCCTAAATCCCACTTGTTTTAACAAAGCACAGTTAACCACCTGTCAGGAAGGTGGAGAAACATATTCGCTAGCAATACTGCCACCTTTAGACAACACCTGACCAGAGAATGCCCTATCAGGGAATGGTTTTGTATAGAACACATAAAAAATCTTGAAGGAGCTGCTGACTTAGTCAAAGAAAAACGTTTAACACGGACAGGGACTAAAACCAGTGAACCCCCCAATGGAAATCTTTTTATCGAACTAATAGAAAAAATTAGTCATGAATTGAATATAACTAATTGTATTTATGTGGAAGCACCCAAATGGCTGATGTGTGGCCCTGGGAAGGAATAAGTCTTACTCCTTTAGAAATATTAAGGTGGAAACAAATGAATCAGAAACTTCCAGAGGAAGGGGAACGAAGGGTACAACAGTGGAAATTAAAATCAAAGATAATAGATGAATAATGTATACAAAGAAAGGGAAGAAGATATAAAACTTATATAGGGGCAATGCCATGCAAAAGAACATTAATACTTAAAAAGGGAGAAAAAGAGTGGATCCCAAACGAATCAGAAACTTATTGGGCCTTAGAAAAGAAGGAAACAGATTGTATCCATCACAAAATCTATAATTTTTATGAGTGTGCGAATAGAAGGAAAAACCCCTTCTGGGGAATAAAATCAATCTCAAAATACTGGGAACACCCACATGATACACAAGCCACTAATTGGAAAGCCCCCCCCCCCCCCACCTGTTCTGGATGTGCCGAAATAAGGCCTACACCCAGTTATCGGGGGATTGGACTGGGATTTGCACAGTGGGGATCATAAAGCCAGCATTCTTTTTACCCCAGAAGGACTCAGGGAAACCGTTAGGAGTACCTTTATATGACCAGTTACAAAGAAACACTAGAAGACGCAGAACCCTCATTGATCTCGGCAGTACTAAGAAGTGGAAAGGAAAAATTTGGAACCCAGAGGAAATTGTAAAATCATATGGGCCTGCCACTTGGGCACAAGATGGGTCGTGGGGATATAGAACCCCAATATATATGCTAAATAGAATCATACACTTACAAGCAGTCCTTGAGATCATCTCCAATAAAACAGCTTTAGCATTAGATTACATAAGTGAACAGCTAGCTCAAACAAGTACAGAAGTATACCAAATCAGGCTAGCGGTAGACTACATATTAGCAAATGAAGGGGGTATATGTGGCAAATTGAACGCTTATGAGTGCTGCCTCAAGATCGATGACAAAAGCCATGTCATCCGAAATATCTCTAAAGAAATCCGTAAAATTGCTTACGTAGGTACACAAGAGTGGAAATCCCTTATTAACACCGACTGGTGGGACAGTTTCTGGTCATTTAAAGGTAGTTTTCAAGCAAGATCCCTTGCTTGCTTTCTGATTCTCCCGTGCTTGCTCCCCTGCTTAATTCGGCTGATTACATCCGCAGTACAAGCAAATTTCCAAATTCCCCCAACGATAAGTCAAGGGAAGACAACTATATTAAAGTTAAAATCTCAAAAGAAGTAGAAAAAAAAAAAGAAGCACAGACCAAAATATCTACAACCACTTCCAAAAAATTCAGAAGTTATATCCTAAAGAACCCCAAACCGCTAATTGATGCGGGTCAGAGACCCGATCAAAGAGAAAGAGAGGGGAATGAAGTAATCAGAGGGATTCAGCAGCAATGAATCAAGAGTTACAAACAGTTACCGTTTAATCCTTATTAGAGTTGTACAAAAACAGCCATGTTAAACTGTTACAATGAATTGTATCCCCAGTTAAAAAGTTCTGTTACGAGTTGTTCGCATAGTATGTCTGTACTCCCCAGCTTACGCTCAGTCCCAGGTTTGTTGAGTACCTAATTACTTTCTCCTTCCACCCTGTCTTTTCACCTCACTTCCGGCCCTGCTGCTGCACACCGCCCATCCCCGCCAGTCCATCAAACTGAGAACTCTGCCCAATATGCAAAACCCAGAAACCCCCAAGAGACACCTCTGCAGCAGAAGTTCCAACCAAACCAAAAATCTTTGAAAACCACTGAACAACATCAGATATAGGAATGCCACTGACACAGTCCAGCAAGCAAACCCTCAGCTACTAGAGGAAGCCCTCGTTCAACTTGCCATCACCTGACAATCGGTGTCACGAGATGACCCCTCTCCTAAATTGACAAGCCATGGGAAGTTCGGAATGTGTCTGTGAGGTTGGAGCTCCCATTCCTGCCTTCTGGACGGGACTGCACTGGGACCTGCTCTCCACGTTGAACTGGCTGAGCAGCAGCAGCAGGCGTCGGCATCCCTCCGACCCCCATTCCAATAAAGAGCTGCTTTTTTAATAAAGGCTTTTCCCTTCGATTATTTACAACAGAATGAAAACCGAATCAAGTCAGTCCTAATCAATTAGAGTTTATTCAGCAAGCGACAGTAAGCAAACAGCGCTGGGCAGCCAGGAGGCACTGCTCTACAAACGGAGTGCAATTTCCCTCTCCCCCAGTGGTCTTTTTATGCAGTTCTAATTCAGCTGATGTGTCCTTCCTTGGAGTATTCTGCATCCGCGAGGCCCGTTGCTGGGGGGGTCGTAATCTTGTCTTTGGTGGTCGCAGCAGGGGAGAGGCGCCGGGTTCTTTTCTTGTTTATTCCTCCTAGCCTAGGGGAAAATCCTTAAAAACTGCTTAATAGCTGCTAATTTCAGCATAAATTATGCATACCATGCTCAGTGATTTGAAACTATGTGGTCAAAGTCTATACCTGTCTGACCCCCTACTGATTTTCATTATTCCTTACTAGGAGTTTTAATGAACAAAATGCTTATACTGTATCACAATCCCTCCTTTTCTCTTTTACCATTTTGTTCATTAAAACATTTCAATTCTCTATGACTCACGACAAGGGCTTAAATTACCTCTTGATCACTAAGTATTTGCTCCTATTTAGCTTGAATGAGCATTAGGTGTGCTGTCTCTAGTCATCTTTTTACAATTTTTATGATTTTATTAAAGATGCAGGGGCCAAAAGTTAATCCTAATACCAGGAGAATGATTGGTCCTGCTATGGTTTACAACAGGGTTGTTGCCTTTAGGAGCTGGAAGAGAGATCACACAGAGTTATGGGAAATAAATAGGTATTTATTGAAAGGCCTTCAAAGGCCACATCCTGGCAGCAACAGTGCCACAGCATGGCCCCTGCCCTGCCCGAGTGGCTCCAAGGTGGATGCAAAAGAGGGCTTGGTCACATGATTTCACATTTCTATAGATTTCAGTCCATTTACATACAGGAGTCAACCATTCAATTAATAGTCTCCAATTGTAAGGTGTCCTCCTCCTCTTCTCCTGGCTGGCCTGCCGTCCTCTTCTCATGTTGTTTATGCTTTGGGCCTGGAGTCTGAAGAAACTGTCCTTGAGTCCATAGCTGGTATCGGACTATTTCGCCTTTATCACATTAAAGCACAACAGAAAGCATACCCAAGCAGAAGAGAAAACTTGGATCTTAAGGCATCAAATCCACGCTCCATGTTTTAAACCCTTTGGCTGTTGTGGGCCTGCCCTTTAGGTGGCACTTCTGGTTGCTTGGCCAATCAGAGTCAGGGTTAGCACCACCTGCTGTGTGATTGATTGACAGCTCAGCCAATCAGCACTGGGTGAACACTGCCCCACTGTGTGATTGACAGCTGTTCCAGGCAGGGCTCTCTCCTGCCATAATCCAAGGCCTGAGCCAACCTGGGCCCCACACGGGCACTCTGAGCATCACGAGGAATCTGGGACATCGATCTCATCCAGCCTCTGACAGCGACCATGGTGACACTGCAGAACCTCACGGAACCAAGGGGCCATGGTGACACCGTGGGGCCCAGAGTGTCACAGAGGAGCCGTTGTGACACAGCAGGACCGCATGGAGCCAAGGGGCCATGGTGACACTTCAGGGCTTTGTGGAACCAACAACGCATTGTGACATTGCAAAGTGTCATGGAAGCACGGGGCCATTGTAACACTTTAGAAGCAAGGAGAACATTGTGACACTGTGGGGTCCCATGGAACCAAGGGAACATGGAACAGGTCGGGCTGGCTGGGCCTCCCAGGGGACGCCTGACAGGTCTGGCTGACCTTGGCATGTCGAGGGCTGCTGCTCATCTGCTGCTGAAGCACCGGGACTCTCTGCTTTCCTTCCTATGGAAAAGATCTCTCCTTCTCCCTGAGGTGTACGGAGCCAAAGCTGAGATTCCTTCTCCAAATTTCCTTATTTGCAAAGATTGTCTCCATATGTAAGAGTCCATCTAAAAGCCTCTTGTTTGTTCTGCCCAACGACCCTCTCCTGAGGCCTAAAGAACTGCAGTTTAAAGGCACTGGCCAGGGATGAGAGGAATGCCAAGTGACTGTTCTCAGGTGGTGCCCATCCCAACCAGGGCCTGTCTGCTCCCTCAGGTGTGAGAACAATGAACTGGTCACGGTGTGCTGCTCCTACGCAGGCTACTTGCTGCAGGACTGATCACAAGGACTGTTGGTGTGCCTGGAGCTTGCCATGATGCACTGCTCCCACGCAGGCTGTGGGTCTGGAGCTTGCCATGGTGCACTGCTCCCACGCAGGCTGTGTGCCTGGAGCTTGCCATGGTGCACTGCTCCCACGCAGGCTGTGTGCCTGGAGCTTGCCATGGTGCGCTGCTCCTACGCAGGCCACTTGCGCAGCGTCCTGTTTCCACCTGCTTCTTGAAGCAACGATCTCCACATACAATAGTCCATAAATCTTCCCCCCTTTTGGCCAATTGCCCGATGCCTTGGAAAAGACTATAAAAGACACCCTCAAACTAAAGACCCCTGAGATCTCCCCGGACGGCAACGGACATCTATTGGCTGGTTCCACGAAGATCGTCTGCCCGTCTTGGTAGCTATAATCCCAACCCCTTTTCTCTCTCTCTGTCTCTCTCTCTCTCTCTCTGTCCCTCTATCGCATTTTGTTGGCACTAAATAAAGGTGCATCTTTTGCAAAAGTAAACTGGTTTTGTCCTCAGCTGTGTCTTTTGTGCTTTGAGATCCCTAAAAGAACCTATCAGGACTCCGCATGTGGTGTGGACCCTGACATGTAATTGGCGTAGTCGGCAGGATTCCCTGATACTGGAGGAGTTGGGGGTTTTCTGTGCACTTTGTACCTGGGGAAGACCTGTGCCATTTCAGCCGCACCCAGCCTGTCAGTACTGTAAGGACTGAACAGTGTTGGAAAGCAAGAGAGGTGGTATTGGGTTCTTCCCACAATCTGCACACAGACCCAGGTGGAGAATCAAGTCCTTTTCAGTTATTGGAGAATTTTTTGTAAAAGATCTCAACTGTACAAAAGATGGGACTCGTGTTTTTTGTAGTGTATGTGCTGTTGAGCTTCTTGTTGTAGTTGAGGAGAGAACCTCCCAGGCAGTTTTTTGTCCCCTAACCCAAGCAGGGAAGAAAGGGGATTGTCCTCAGCTAAAGGCTGGGTGTTTTCTTGTTTTGGACCCCTAACCCAGGCAGGGAAGAAAGGGGTTGTCCTCAGCTAAAGGCTGGGTGTTTGTTGTTTTGTTGTTGATTACTTGGGATCGCGAAGAGACAAGCTGTTTTGTAACTAAGGTAGTACCTCCCAAGTAGTGTGGTCTCTTCACCCACTCCAGGTACGAGAAGGGAAACACAGTTTTAGCTGTGCTTTTTGTGTAACTTTAACTTTGAAAGCGGTTTTAGTCCCTTCATAAAAATGTCTGAAGAAGATAAAAATGCTTTTTATCCTTTGCTAGCTAGATATAATGACAGACCCTCCCAAGGGGGAGAAGATTTGGCATACAGTAACTGGTCTAATTTAGAAAATGTGATTGACAGGATGCATTCTTTGCAACATGAAACAAAATTCAAACTGAGCAAGAATAATAAATCCATACTTTGCACAGTACTAGGTGCTTGTCTCTCAGCAGCTGTGCAAGCTCGTTTCAGACGAGTGAGTAAAGAGAGGGCAGTTATAGACTCTTTGCAAAACTTGGTAGAGGCCTTGCAGAAACAATTAGAGCAGGAAGCAAATCACGTAGAAACTTTGCAAGAACAATTAGATGAAGAAAGGAATGACAATCATGCTTTGAGAGATGAGATTCATTCTTTAAGAAATGAGAATCGTTCTTTAAGAGCTGCCCTAAGACAAGAACACACTGACACTTTAAAACACACTAATTTGCCAAAAGAAACAGAAGAGAAAGAAACTAATCAAATATATCCTCAAAAGGAAGTAACTCTGATGAAAAATAATGGAGAATATTGCTGCCCTAGCTTGAGACCTTTGGTTAAAACAGAATACAGTTTTATCAATGATGAGAATTTTGACCCACAAATAACCACTACAAAAATCCTGTACACTGCTACTAAATTATCAGAAGAAGCTGCTAGTGGGTACTGGGGACATGGGACTTTCTTAACAACAGAAGTCAAACGTAACTTATGGTCCCCAACTCAGCGTGCAGTTTATTGGGCAGCAGGGCTTAACCCTTTGGAAAGGGGAGACCTTGTAGCTTTAGTTGGTACTCCCGACCAGCTCCTAGAAAACATTCACAAAGATGCCTGCTTGCAAATTATACATGAAATAAAACTCACTGCTGGCTATAAATCACCTATGCAATTACCTGTAAATATAAAACCATACCCTCCTCCTTCTGGTGCCAATGAAGGGCTCAAACTAGTTATACAGGACTTGCAAAACTCCCCTGTATGGCCAATCCAAAAACCCAAACCTGACAATGGAGCTGTTTATCAATATATTGATGATACCCTTGTGGGAAGAAATGAAATAGAAGTAGTGGGGGATACCCAACAAAAAATAATCTCCCATTTGGAAAGCCCTAACTTGCAAATTGCCTCAGAGAAAATGCAAACACCTTCTCAGGAAGTGAAGTTTTTGAAGATAGCCACTACTGGGACTGTCCCCCCTGACGGAGTGGCCCAGAAATTCTCAGTAACAGAAGGAACTGTAAAAAATCTGGCAATAACAGAAACTGAGAGCTTGGGTAGCAACTGTGACAAACCTGCCTTGGTAATTAAAGTAGCCTCTGCTCTCTCCCCCAGACAATCTTTGTTCACTAATTTTTTGTTCATTAATGTTGTTTCTGCTGAACAAATTATTGCTGGGGGACGGGGTGGCTCTTGGGTTGGGGTGCTGATGGTTATTTGGAATGTTTTCCAGCTTAAAGTGCGGAGTGCCTCCTTTGTCTGCAACTACACTGATTCTTATCCTGTGTTTAAAGCAGGTACAGAGTGATTCCCTTTTTAGCAGCAAATTATTGGGAAGTTAACAGAATTCCAATCTGCATTACATGCTGAATAGTTCCATCATTTTAACCTCCTGCCTCTTTGTGGCAGATTCTGTTGTGTTTACTTTTCACAGAATAATACCATGGAACATGAAGATTAATTTCTGAATCCCTCATCAAACCTGCATACAGTTACAGCACAGGACCTTACAGCTGTGTTTTATTTTGTGAAGATTCAAAATCAAAATTGAACTGTTGTACAATTTTCCTATAATTTTTGTGTGGTAAAAACAATATAAAATACTGAGGGGAACTTGATGTTAATGTTATAACACCTACTACCCAACCACCGGTTATACTGAGCCTGAAAATTTTTGAAATTTGACCTCAGGTAATTTGGAAAACTGGCCAACAACAAATATTGTTTAATTTAGCATGGTGTTTTAAACAAATCAAATTGCCAATGCCAAACAATGTTTCAGTAATTCAGCTGGCTTGTTCACCTTTTCTAGGGGTGGGCAACCTGGCTGTAAGACCAGGAAGATCCTTTCAAGAAAAAAAAAAACAAGAGACATAACCGGTGTTGTGGGAACAAGATTGGGAATTTTGAATAGTATTGATTTAGAAGTATTAATTAATAAATTGGCTAACATTCCTTTAGCTCTCTGCTGTATCCAGGTTCAATTGTGGATGCAGTCAGTTGCTGCCTCAATTATATGAGAAGTGGAGGAAACCACTTTTCCTACTGAAATTCAAAGAATAATTTGGAAAAATGTTCATGATTTTGAAAAAGAATTCCAATCTCAGTGAAACTACTACCCCAGCATAAGCACAGCCACAGCCTTTGCACTGACCATATGTAATGCTTCAGTACATTCAATATTCCCTATCACTGCATTAGGGCTGAATCATGACGGAGCCATTCTCTATCCTTTTGAGCATAGAGAATGGGCCTGTCAAATTGGTGAAAAGTAACAAACTATTAATTTGGAAACTTACATTGTCTGGAAACAACAAGCGTTTATCTGTAAAAGTAATGCAATCAGAGCTCAAGATATTTGCTTAGACATAGATCAGAATGTCTGTAACTTTGAAAGTTATCCAAAAGAGCTATTGGGGTGTATGAGCAATGGGTGTGCATGCTTAAGAACTGCTTCTGATTTAGTGTTTGTAGAAAATGTAGCAGTGGATTTAAAAAAATCATTCACATTTTTGTGTTTGTATGATTGGTATTATTCGTTTTAAATAATGTTAAGTTTTTTGTTTGAAAATGGTTTTACAAAAACAATAGTTTTAATCAATTTTGTTAAATGTATTATAAACAATATTGATTTGCTTTAATAGTATTTGGAAGTTATTTTATTGATTGATTTGCTTTAATAATTGTTTGAAAGTTATATTATTGATTTGTATTAATTTTGATTGTTCGATGATTGTGATTTGTTTGAAAAATTGTTTTTCAATTTGTCATGATTGTGATTTGTTTGATTGTGATTTGTGTGAGAAATTGTTTCTCAATCAACTTCTTGTGATTATTTTGCTCTATTATCTTTGTGTTTATTTCTTTCCTTTTCCTTTCCTCTTTCCCTCTCTCTCTCTGATCCCTAATTTTTCTGTCCCTGTTTTCCAGGATATGCTACCAATGACGGGTCCTGAAGATGCTACGATGTCACAACATCACGCTTTTTCACGAGTTTTCTCGGCGACGCTCGTTGGTCACGGGGTGGTGTAAGAGTCCATCTAAGTCCCTCTCGTTTGTTCTGCCCAACGACCCTCACCTGAGGCCTAAGAAGACCCCTCAAACTGCAGTTTGAAGGCGCTGGCCAGGGATGGGAGGAACGCCAAGCGATTGTTCGCAGGTGGTGCCCATCGGACCAGGACTGGTTTCTCAGGAGACTGGTTTACGGATAGTCACGGTGCACTGAACTGTGTTTAGTCGACAAGGCTCCCACAGGTGTGAGAACAATGAACTGGTCAGAGATGGAGTGCCCTGTGTTTGTTTCATCGACAAGGACTCGCTTGGGCTTGTTGTGGGTTTGTTCCCCCCACGGAACCCAAAGCGTCCATGAAAGCTCTCACCTGTTTGGCCACTCTACCAACGCCTTGGAAAAGACTATAAAAGACACCCTCAAACTAAAGACCCCTGAGATCTCCGGGACAGCAACGGACATCTATTGGCTGGTTCCACGAGGATCGTCTGCCTGTCTTGGTAGCTATAATCCCAACCCCTTTTCTCTCTCTCTGTCTCTCTTTCTCTCTTTCTCTCTTTCTCTCTTTCTCTCTTTCTCTCTTTCTCTCTTTCTCTCTTTCTCTCTGTCCCTCTATCGCATTTTGTTGGCACTAAATAAAAGTGCATCTTTTGCAAAAGTAAACTGGTTTTGTCCTCAGCTGTGTCTTTTGCGCTTTGAGATCCGTAAAAGAACCTATCAGGACTCCGCATGTGGTGTGGACCCTGACAGCGTTTCCATTCTTTCCTCACCAACAGGAAAACTTCTGCTGGGCCTATGTGCAAGCAGAGCCCTGAGGAGAGCAGGTGGGACATGGTAACAATATGCGTGTCTTTCTGCAGAGCTTCTCTCATTCTGTCTTTCTTGCTCTTATAATGCTCTTTATATGAAACAGTTTTGGGTACCTGAACTACTAAAGTGTTTAAAGCTTTTGAGGTTAAATGGGCAAAGTTGATGAAATTACTGCTATGAGAAGATTGTTATGATAACTTGGATGCTATATTAAATCCTTTTCCAAAATTCCTTGACTTTCTATACTTTGACAGTAAAATTTTTTGTCATTTTCACCTTTTGAGAATATCTGGCTGGTGTTTCTCCTGTGCACCAAGCTCGAGTAAAGGAACCTTTGGTCACCCCCAGCATTTCAGTGTTCTGGGGTGTTACAGCCCCGCAGACTCACAATGGCCTCTTGTTTCCATGGGGCCCTGCTGTGTCACACTGGCCCTTGGTTCCATGAGCATCTGCAGTGTCACACAGGTTGGTGCCATTTGTCCTTGCTGTCCCTCCCATCCCAGTGCCCCAGGAACAGCCCCGAGCCACCCGTGAGGGACAGGCCCTGCTGGGCCAGGCCTGGGCTCAGCCCTTGGCCTTTCTGCTGCCTCCAACCAGCCCAGGCCTTGCTCAGCATTGCAGTTCCTGCTCACAGCCTTTGGCTCCTGCAATCCTGCCCTCCAGGATCTGTTCTCACCAGTGCCTGGGGAGCCTTTGGCAGTCCCTGCCCTCAGTGGGGCCACTGATGCTCCAAGGGATTTGGAATTTTGCTTCTGACTCCTTGGGCAGCTTCTTCAACCTTCTCTCAGTGCCTGGGGCTCCTGGACTCAGCCCCAAATCCACCGTGGGGATCAGTAAAATACAGAAAGCTCGCAGGAGCTCTTTGTCTTCTTTCCATTGTCTTCAATTTTCCAGGGCTTGTGCAGCTGCTTGGAGTCAGTTTGGAGTTCTGTTAAGGAGGAAGATTTCAAAGTTCACCTCACGATATTTTCCTTTTTTTCAATCAAGGGAATGTTTTCCTACTTTTCATTCCACAGAGGAGGTGAAAGAATCATTCCCCAAGTGACGTTGATGCTGAATGTTTCCTTAGGTGGTCTGTGCACACAGAAGAATGAGCCTCTTGCTGGGCTGACCCTGTTTGGACAACCTGCTCCTCATCTCCAGTATCACCATTGCTGACATTGCCCACCTTTGGGACTAACCTCCCAAAATATCCATAAATTTTCATGTACTTAATTCTCCATTGTTAATATTCAATTCTTAAATTTATTTATTATAATAATTTCTATTCATATTTTCTATTACTTAGTTTTATATTAAAAAATCTATACATTTTTTACAGCCAAGGAAATTAATCTTCATTGATTCTAAGTAACACAATTCCCTTAATTAATTAATTTAGCTATAGTGATTTTCTTTTCTCCCTTACTATGATAATCATTAATGTTTTTAGCTGTTTGTCATCTTTATTATGATCTTGTTCTCAGACAGGGTCAGAGGGGGCACTTCAGGGTTCAGGAAAACATTTTTGGGGCACATTTGGGGCAATTTTGGGTCAGGGGATTGAATTTAGAGAGAACTTTAGGGTCTGGAGGATGACTGGGAGAGCCGGGTGGGGACTTGGATGGACACTGAGGGGCTCTGACACACAATTAAAGGTGTGGGGGAGCTCGTATGGCTCCAGGGGGGCACTTGGAGGTCCGGGAGGGGAATCTGGGGCATTCGGGGTCTGCCAGGCACTTGGGGGGCTCTAACGGGGCTCTGTGGGGCGCAGGGGATGATGGAAGTTGTAGGCGCAGGTATAATAGGGTTTAATGGGGCCGTGGAGCATCACGGGAGTTGTAAGCACTGTTTCATTGGTTGGTAAGCGTTGCCGCAGAGCATGATGGGAGCTGTAGTCCCAGACGTGGCTCGGACGGGGCATCTGGGAGTCCAGGAATGAACTCGGGAGACACTTTTGTGTCCAAGCCACGACTTGAGGCCCTCAGAGGGAACATATACAGTTCGGGAGCACTTGGGGGGAGCTCGGGGAGCTCTAACCGGGCTCCTTAGGGCACAGGGCATGGCAAGAGTTTTAGGCACCCCAATAGGGCTCTATCAGGCTCGGAGCATGATGGGAGTTAGAGGCAAAATGAAAGGATGGCTCCGACACCAGGCACCCCCCTAAAGCCCCGATCCCCGGCTGTGATTGGCTACAGTCGGTGATGGGCAGGGTCCTCGGCAAATGGGAGGCGGCAGAGGCGGGAACAGCCCATTCAACCCCTGCAGTCTCTCCCAGTACAGCCCAGTTCATCCTCAGTACAGCCCAGTACAACCACAGTGCCCCTTCAGTCCCTCCCAGTACAGCCCAGTTCATCCTCAGTACAGTCCAATCCCGCCCAATACACCTGACTTTATTCCCAGTCCCTTCCAGTTCCCCCCAGCGTCATCCATTGTAAGCCCCAGTGTCCCCCAGAGTTCCCCGCAATGTTCCCAGTGTCCCCAGTTTGTCCCAGTATTTCCCAGCATCACCCCAAGTACGTCCCAGCGTCTCCCACAGGGTTCCCAGTGTTCCCCAGTTTGTCCCACTCCTCCCCAGTGTTTGCAAGGAAACTTGAACTTCTCACGGTTGCCGTGGCCCCCAAACCCAGCAGTGGGGTCAGTGCAGTGTCCATGGCCACAGCCCCTGGCAGTGGCCACTGCAGGTTGGGATGATGATCCACCCTCACAGCTGGCCCAGGGCACCTCTGGGGTGGATTTGGTGGCACCATGGGCTAGCACAAACCTGAGGAGTGTGTCTGATTGCAGTGGGGAAAATTAGGAGTTGTAGGTGGAAAGGAAAGGGAGGTTTCAGGGAAGGGAAGTTTCAGGAAAGGAAAGGAAAAAGGAAAGGAAAAAGGAAAGGAAAAAGGAAACGAAAGGTTTTCTGAATGTAGTCCATTCTCCAACTAAAGCAGGTCCCACGTGTGGGAGGACAGAAAGGATGGGGCTGGAGAATGTGGAGCCAGGTTGTCCACACTGGGTCAGACCTCAAGGCACAGCTTCTCTGAGCAGGCCGGACCTCCTGAGGAGAGACCCTGGATCAGTATCAATCACTGAATGCTGCAATCACCTCTGCTCTAAAGACAATAGTATAGAATACACCCTTCAAAATAGAATTGTGTATTTCTCAGAAGCTTTTTGAAGTATTTCTCCATACCTGGAGTAGAAAAACTTCCTGATGAACTGCACCAGACCAGAGGGAAATCAAGGCATAGCCATGGTTTGTTAGGAAAACTCTCAAGAATTCAGTCAGAATCGAATTCCAGAGTTTCTGATAAAATTCATGGGTCCCACTGAGGGACACGACTGAGAAACTGTCCCCAGGTTCCAGTTAGAGCAGGAAATTGGAGGCAGAGATGACAGGTGGGGACAAAGAGAAGCCAAGTCTTGGTGCTCTGGGGTGCAGCAGGGTCTGTGCCACCAAGGGCTGGGAGGAGACACCTTGTCCTGAGGCACTGGGGCCTCCTGGCACAGCCCCAGCAAGGCTGGGCACTGTCACCCCTTGTGCTGCCCTCAGCATCTCCCCACATCCCAGTGGCCTCAGGGATCTGCTGGGACCAGTCCCTGGGGAGCCTTGGTCAGGAATGGCCCTGGGGGCTCCTTCATGCTCCCAGGGACTGCAGGTTTTTCAGAGGACTTTGGGTTTTGCTTTTGCCTTGGAGTCTCTGAGAGCTTTGTGCAATCATGGCCTCCAGTTATCTGCTTTAATTAGCCTTTTGAGAGCCTTTGTCAGGAACAACACTCAGTGGGGCTCAATGCCTCTAGGTGCTTCAGATTTTAATGTATTTTCTTTTTTCCTTTTCTCTCTCAGTCTCTGAGAAGTTTTTGTGCAATCATGACCTCCCATTCTCTCCTCCAAGGAGTCCATGAGGAGCCTGTGTTGGGGATGGACCTCAGTGGGACCCATTAATGCTTTGACACACTTTGGGTTTTCCTTCTGCCTTGGACTTCTGGAAAGTTTTGTGCAATCTCCTCTGAGGTTCCAGTGCTCAGCACCAAATGCACCACGGGGCTCACTGGGATCAAGCAAGTCCTATCAAACTATGGCTCTGCCTTGATTTTTCTGTGGTCTAGTACAGTTCATTAGGAAGTTTTTCAACTGCATTTATGGAGAAATAATTCAAAGAGCTTCTAATAAATATATATTCTTATCTTAGAGGGTGTCTTTTTTAGCTATTCTCTTTCGGTAAGAGGTGATTGCAGCATTCTGTGATTGATATAGATCCAGGGTGTCTCCTCAGGAGGTCTCGCCGGCTCAGAGAAGCTGTACCTTGATATCTGACCCAGTGTGGACAACTTGGATCCACATTCCCCAGTCCCATCCTTTCTGTCCTCCCTCACCTGGGACCTGCTGTGCTTGGACAACTGGCTGCTCTCAGGCAAACAGGGTTTTTCCCTTTTCTTTTTTTGAAGCAATCTAAAACTCCTGAGTTCCCCCAGTACAAACAGGCACCGTCCTTAAGTGTGTGCCAAGCCCAAGCTGCCATCAAGGAGGTTTCTCTTCCCAAGGCACAACCCTGCAAGAACTCTTTTAGACCTTTGGACTCCTCAGTTCCACGAGGCTTTGCTGTGTCACCATGGCCCCTTGGCTCTGTGAGGTTCTGTAGTGTCACAGTGGAGATTTGGTTCCAGGAGGCCCTGCTGTGTCATAAGGGTGTCCTTGGTTCTATGGGGCCCCATGGTGTCATATTGGCCCTTTGGTTCCATGGGGCTGCACAGTGTCACAGGGGTTTCCTTTTCCCTATGGCAATCAGCAGCAAACCCCCGTGGCACGGCCAAATGCCTGGGAAGAAGGAGGAGGGGGACATTTGGAATGATGGTTTTCATCTTCCCAGGCTAGCAGTGATGTGGGGTGGGGCCCTGCTGTCCTGGAGATGGCTGAACAACAGCCTGCCCATGGAAGGGGTAAGAGACAACAACCTCTTTCCATGGAACTACAACAGCAGGGAAGTCAGGCAGAAGGCTGGGCTTAAAAGACTGTCACCAGCACAGAAAACATCAATCTGAAAGGAGAGATGTATGATAATGTCTTTACAAATCATTTCATGTGTGAGGGATGAGCATTAAAGTCTTTGAAATTGGCCAAAATTTTTCTACTGCCTTTGGGCAGCAGGTTTATTACTGGGCAGAGAGCTTGGCTCCTGAAACAGACAAGGGTCTGAACAAGGCTGAACTTCAGGGGAAAATGCCAGATTCAAGGGGGATATGGGGCAGGTGAGTCAGAAAGGCTGTACCTTCCCTCTACCTCAACCAGTGGGGAAGGAAGAGGGCAATGTGCAGGCAGGAGTTAAGATAAAAGGAGGCTGCACCCTCTGAAACCTTGAGAGAGAAAACCCTGCAGGCATGTCCTCCAGTGATCTCTCTCTGTTTATTCAAATAAAGTGGAAGGACTCCTCTGTCTCATTTTTGGACATAAAGCTCTGGCATTTGTGGATTTTCCTGACAGTGACAACATGGAATCTCATGGAACCAAGTGTCCACAGTTTCATGGTGCAGCCTCATAGAGCATTGGAGACCATTGTGTCACAATGGGAAGACATGGAACAAAGGCTCCACTGTGACCCAGCCAGGCATCATGGAATGCACGAGATCATTCTGACAGAATGGACACTCATGGAACCAAGTGCCCACTGTTTTATAGTGTGGCCTCATGGAATGCTGGAGACCATTGTGCTGCAATGGAAACATATGGCACAAAGGCTCCTCTTTGACCCAGCAGGACCTCCATGGAATCCAAGAGACCACTGTGATGCAATAGAACCTCAATGAACAAAGGGTCAATTGTCAACACATCGGGCTCTCATAAAACTAAGAAGAACATTGTGATGCAATGGATTTTCATGGAACCAAGGCCCCATTGTGGCACAGCTTGGCCTGATGGAAACCCAGTGCCACTGGGTCATCTCCAGCCTTGGAGGATGCAAGTGTCCATTGTGACACAGCACAGCCTCATGAATCACAGGAGAGCACAGTGACACAATGGCATCATGGGGAGCCTGAATTGTTAAAACCGATATGTTCACAGACAAAACTCTCTAACTAGTTAAAGTTAGAAAGTGGTCTGTTTATTAAGATGCCAGCATGCTGCACGGGAGCTGTCCCCTTGAGACATGGCAGCCTCATACAAGGTTCCTTGCCTTCTATTTATTTCTCAAAATCTTACATTCTGTGCATATACAGAGCCCCAGCACCTCTCATCCCCACTCCGTATTAAAGTGAGGCTATTAGTCTATCACATGTGCACAATTCTACTCTTGAGTCAGGTAAGTGGTCTCAAATTGGGTCAGTGGTCTTGAAAGATGAAGTAAGAAAAGTCTTCATCAGGTCTCCTTGACGTTTTGGCACAATCTAAGGTCCTCTGCTTGGTGATAGATTGGTATGAAGTTCAGGCGTTAGCCATTGTTCTACTGGTTTCAACCCGTCCTTACAGTGGTTCACTTACTCCATCTCTTTCTATAAACGAAACTGAAACAAGCTCATAATTGGAAACAATACCTCTATTATCTTTAGTTTAAGCATCTAATAATCATTAACCTATCACTTGTTTATCTAACTTACACCCTGATCAATATGAATTGCTTCTAACCCTGAGCTAAAATTTTAACTCTTTAAAATCATGATTCAAATCAAGTGTTAATTGTAAACACAGTGGGTACTCATGAAATACAGGAGACCATTATGACACAGTAGAATCTCATGGAATCAAGTCTAAATTGATACAAAGAGGGACCTCATGGAACCCAGGTGTAAATTTATAAAAAGAGGGACCTCATGGAACCCAGGAGACAATTGTAACACTGTGGAATCTTATGCATTCAACTGCCCACAGTTTCACAGCAGAGCCTCATGGAGCACTGGAAGCCATTGTGTCACAATGGAGAAATGTGGAACAAAGACTGCATAGTGACACTGCAGGGCCTCATGGAATCTGAGAGACCATTGTGATGGAATGGAAACTCATGGATTCAAGTATCCACTGTTTCACAGTGCGACCTCATGGAACCAAGGAGACCATTGTGGTGGATTAGAATCTCAAGGAAACAAGAGCTAATTCTCAACCTATTACCAATAAGTAAAGGACACAGACTCAGCAAGGTTGGAAAAGACCTTGGAGATCATCAAGTCCAACCTGTGCCCTGACACCACCTTGTCTCCCTGAGCCTCTTCATCTCCACCATAAACAGCCCCAGCTCCTTCAGCTGCTCCGTGCAGGACTTGTGTTCCAGACCCCTCACCAGCTTTGTTGCCCTTCTCTGGACACGCTTCAGCCCCTCCATATCCTTCCTAAATTTGTCGGCCCAGAACTGGACACAGGACTCGAGGTGCTCCCCAATCAGTGCCGAGCACAGGGGAAGAATCACTGCCCTTGTCCTGCTGGCCACACCATTCCTGATCCAGGCCAGGAGCCATTGACCTTCCTGGCCACCTGGGCACACTGCTGGCTCATGTCCAGCCTGCTGTCCATCAGTGTCCCCAGGTCCCTTTCTGCCTGGCTGCTGTTCATTCCCTCTGTCCCCAGCCTGTAATGCTGCAGGGGTTGTTGTGGCCAAAGTGCAGGAGCTAAGACTTGGTCTTGTTAAACCTCACCTTGTTGGATTTGGGTCCCGGACCCAGCCTGTCCAGATCCCTCTGCAGAGCCCTCCTACCCTCCAGAACATCTACACTCCAAGGCAACTTGGTGCCACCAAGGTTCCATGAGGTTGTAGAGTGTCACAATGATCCCCATGATTCCATAAGGCCTCCCAGTGTCAAAATGACCCTTTGGTTCCATCGGAGCCCTGCAGTGTCACAAAGTCCCCTGGATCCTTGGGCCCTGCAGTGTCACAATGGTGCCCTGGTACCCTAAGGTCCTGCAGGTCCTGCAGTTTCACAATGGATCCTTGGTTCCATGAGGTCTCGCAGTGCAGCAATGCTCTCCTTGGTTCCACAGTGTCACAATGGCCTCTTTTCCCAAGGGGCACCTTGGTGTCAAACGTGTTTCCTTCATTCCATGAGTCCCTGAGGAGCAGCACGGGTCCCTTGGTTCCATGGGGCCCTGCAGTGTCACTGTGGCCTCTTGGCTCCATGAGGCCTCCGAGTGCCACCATGAATTCCTTGGTGCTGCAGTGTCACAATGGAGCCCTGGTTCCACAAGTTCCTGCAGTGTCATGAGGGACCCTTGGTTCCATGGGGCACCACAGTGTCACAATTGTTCCCTTAGTTCCAAGAGTCCTTGCAGTGTAACAATGGCCCCTTGATTCCATTGTGCCCCAGGCTCTCACAAGGCTCTCCTTGGTTCTGCAGTGGCACAGTGGCTCCTTGGTTCCACAAGGCCCTGCAGTGTCACAGTGGCCTCTGTGATTCCACCAGGACCCAGACTGTCACAATGGACTCCTGGCTTCCATGTAGTCCCACAGTGTCACAGTGGCCCCTTGGCTCTGTGGTGCCATGTCATACGCAGTGTCACTCTGGTCCTCTCAGTTCCACCAGGCCCCACAGTGTCACAATGGCCCCTTGCTTCCCCAGGGCCCTGCAGTGTCACAATCATCACAGCATCACCCAGGCTGGAAAAGACCTTTGAGAGCATCAAGTCCAACATGTGACCTAAAACCACCTTGTCACACAGACCATGGCACTCAGTGCCACATCCAGTCTATGCTGAAACACTTCCAGGGACGGTGAGTCACCCACCTCTCTGGGCAGCCCATTCCAATGCCGAATCACCCTTTTTGTCAAGAATATTTCCTAATGTCCAGCCTAAACATCCCCTGGTGCAGCTTCTGGATATGTCTATTTGTCCTGGCACTGTTCCCTGGGAAAAGAGCCCGACCACAGCCCGGCTGTACCCTCCTGTCAGGGAGTTGTAGAGAGTGATGAGGATCTCAGCTGAGCCTCCTCTTCTCCAGGATAAACCACCTCAGCTGCCTCAGCTTCTCCTCATGGAACTTGTGTTCCAGATCCCTCACCAGCCTTGCTGCCCTTCTCTGGACATGCTCCAGTCTCTCCATGTCCTTCCCAAATTGGGGGGCCCAGAACTGGACAACGGGTCTCAAGGTGCTGCCCAACCAGTGCTGAGCACAGGGGAAGAATCACTGCCCTGGTCCTGCTGGCCAGAACATTCCTGATCCATAGGAGTCCCAGGGGTTGGATGAAAGAAATGGTGGGGAGGGGTTGGGGACAAAGTGTGATTGATTGTGAGCCATGAAGAGTCTTGGCTTTCATGTCTATTCAGACTGCATTAGAAGGTCCTGGGGGTCAACATCTCCTGGACATTGCTGATATAAACCTATAAACAGGAAAATAAATCAAAACAAAATAGATTTCTCTCTGCAGTGTTTTTAAGATAGTATATTAGTTCTTTCTAAGTAACCACTGAAGAATTGAAAATTAAATTATTCCCAGGGGCTTTTCTTGTTTGGGTGTTTTGAACAAATATTTGTGAGTATTCTCATTTAATTCCCGTCCAGAAGAGCTCAAGGAAGATCACACATCCAGAGTAGGAAAATTCATCAGCAACTTCCAAGTGGCTGAGGATCCATCCTCATCAGAGCAGCAATGAACAGCAATGGGTACAGCTTTGTGGCTGCCCCAGCTCTGGGATGGGCCCTGGGCCTGGAGCAGGAGCAGCTCTGCAGGGCCCCAAGGCCGGGGCTGTTGTGCTGGCCTGGGCAGATGGGATGGCAGCAGGGGCTGCAGAGCTCTCAGGAGCTCAGGGAGAGGAGAGCAGGGCACACAGGGAGCCTCCTTTTGCCTTGGGCAGGCACCTTCCCAATGACTACCCCAAATGGCCACACACAGTGACCACCCCCACTGCTCAATCCTTCTGACCACTACCCATAGACCACCCAACTGAACAAACTGACTGACCACCCAACTGACCATACCCTGACTGACCACATGCCACTGAGCACATCCACTGGCCTTACCAAATAACCACATTCCCACTGACCACATCCACTAACCTCATCCACTGACCACCCCCATGACCATGCCCACTGACTGCACCCACCTACCACACCAACTGACCACTCCACGGATCACATCCACTGAGCACACCAACTGACCACACCCCAGTGACACACCAACTATCCACATCCACTGACTGCAACCCTCTGACCACACCACTGACCATCCCCAACAATCACCCCCAATGACCACACCCACTGACTGCACCTACTGATGGCACCCACTGACCAAACCCACTACCCAGACGTCAGTGCCCACACCCCATTGCCCACTCCCATCGACATTACCCACAGCCCATACCCACTGACCACCCAAACTGGCAAAACACACTGACCACTCTCCACTGATCACACCCACTGACCACACCTTACTGACCATCCTCCACCAACCTTCAAACTGGCTGCACCTACTGTCCACACCCCACTGACCACAGCCAGTGACCACACCTCAATGCCAACATCCTACTGACCACTCCTCACTGACCACACCCACGGACTGCACCCCACTCATCCCCCAAATGACCATACCTCCACTGAGCTCGCCCACTGAACTCATCCACTGACCCAATCCACTGAGCACAACGAATGACCACCCAACTGAGCACCCCTCCATTGATCACAACCACTGACCACACCTTCTGCACACACACATTTCCCATAGCCACTGGCCACATCCACTGCCCACATCCCCCTGCCCACCCAACTCACCACATTCCCTTCCCAGGGCCAGGGGACAAGGTCCAGCAGCTGTGCTGGTTCTGCAGAGCCACAACAGCCCCCGGTTCCATGAGTTTCTGTACTGTCAGCAGCAGTTCCTTGGTTCCAATGATGGCCTGCTGGGTCACAGTGGATGTTTGGTTTAATTTTCTCCCTAAATTTGCCTTAAACCAGGACACCCTGTCATCCAGGAGGAAGCAGGTGGTGACCTGCTGAGCCACTCAGATGCTCACAGATCTCTCTGGACCAGATGGGATCCATCCTAGGGGGATGAAGGAGCTGTTGGATGAGCTCCCCAAGCTGCTCTCCATCATCTTTCATCAGTCCTGGCTCACTGGGGAGGTCCCAGAGGACTGGAGGTGCCAATGTTTGTGAAATGCAGGCACGGAGAGCTCTCAGGGCCTTGTGCTTTCAGGCTCAGAGATAGAAATGAATACAAGGTGTGAACTAAGATCCTTGGAGAAGGCTTAGAGAATTAGGACATTGAAACAGACAAAAAACAAGGATATAAGTTTTTAGTTTAAGTAGAAATATGTTTTAAGCAAACAGAGATATGCATTACGTAAGCAAAGCAGTATGTGAAGTCAGAGAGTCAAAGATTTTAATGTTTAGAAAGAGAACCTTTTATAAAGTTAGTTAGAAGTTTAAGATGTATCAATATAAGTTTTTGAAGTGTTATATGACTGGTTGGAAAATTGATGCATTGCAGGAAAGCCACAAAAAGGAAAAGCAATTAATGATTGGTATACAAAAATGTTACCAAGTTGTGTAGAAGTATGTGATTGGCTAAAAAACTAACATAAGGCATTGCAACTAGGAATTAGATGGCTTCTGATATTATGGCATTAATTATAACACCTTTAATGTCTCACCCTTCTATCAGGCTGACGCCATGAGGCAATAAACCATCTTTTAAAAAAGTCTCTCAGCTGCCCCGTGTCTCATAATTTTGATCACCCAATAATTGGTGCAGTTGTATTGAGGAGCAATTGATTTTATCGAGCTATCAGCCCCAAATGCAGCAGTTAAAGGCTGCTGGACTGAAACAGAAAATCTGTGGATTTAATTGCTCCTGAAACGGTGGAGGAACAGACTCTATTGGCTGTTGAAAGAAAACAGAAAACTGAGCTTGCAGTTGTGCCCAGCTGGAGCCTGTCTAAAGAGTACCTGTGAGAGGATGACAGGTGAGCTTTGGGGAACATGGGACAAGAAATATTCAGGGAACAGGGAGACATTTATATTCATTTAAAAGCTTTGATAAGATCTAATTCACATGCTGTGCCAAATCAAAAGATCTTTTATGCTGGGCATAGAAAAATTTTGCAGACACTGTCCTTGCCTCTGCTTTTTCCAAGTCTCTTTGGGACTCTGTAGAATTAAAACTTTATGAAGCGACCACCCATCGAGATTTTGTGGCTGCTAAATTACTCCCAATAAGCCGTTATACTTGTTGACATGTTCAGTAAACAGCCTGCCTGCAGTGCTTCATTCAGCTTCTCCCCTGGTTTGGTCTCAGTCTTTGGATTCTGCTGTTCCTGTAGCTGCTGCCTCTACCATGTCTGTGTTACCTTTAGATGCTTCTAAAACTGCTAATGAAGGGAAAAATGAGAATTTGAATGCTGTGAGTATGCAACAGCAAGACAGTGATTCAACTCCTGAAGAAGAGATTGATTCAAAGCAAGAGACTCATTTGTTTCTTCCTGAACCCAGAGACCCCTTAAGTCTAGTAAAATTAAAAGAATGTCCAAAAACAACTTAAAGCTGACAGATTGCACTGATATTAGGTGTAAAGCAATCAAAGATGGTGAGCTTGATTTAGCACATGAAAAGCTTTTAGCTATGCCAGTAAGATACGGGAGACAGAATGCAGACTTGTTGGGAAACTCAAAAATGAGTGTGCAGTGCCACCGTGTGACAACACAGCAACAACTCAGCAACCGGAGAATTTTCCAAGCCTGTGTTAACAGAAAGCCAGACAGAAATATCCTCAAGCAATAATTTTACATTACATGGACGATTTGCTTACTGCAGCACGGACACAAGGAGAGATGCAAAAGACTCCTGACTGTCTTATTACAGAAATTCAGAGTGCTGGACTAGAAATCTCTATATCAAAAACAAGGAATCTCACCATGAAAGTATTTAGTATGGTAAATATGAGAATAGTCAAAAAAGGCCACAATAGGCCACAAAAAGTACAACTTGCTACTTGTGGTACCACTTTGCAAGATTTACAGCAACTTCTGGGAGAAATTAATTGGATTAGATTAATTAGGGAATTACTAATGATGAACGTGCACCACTTCTTGATTCATTAAGAGGAGACTGCAATATTAAAACTCCTAGAACTTTTATGCCTGAAGCTGAAAATGCTCTTGAAAAAATTGCTGAAGCTCTTCAACAAAGACAAGCACATAGATGTACTATTTCTAAATCTTTTTTTTTCTGGGGATATTAGGATATTATTACATATCTTTATGGAATTATACAACAGGGAACTAACAAATATTTGATTTCCCATATTAGGGCACATTCCTCACTTCCAGGATTCTTAGCAGAAGGAAACGCAAGAGCGGATAAATTGACAATGGCTGTTTAAAAGTGCCTTGCCTAGCATTTTTGAGCAAGCTAAATTAAGTCATGCCTTTTTTACCAAATTACACAAGTACTTATGTAAATGTTTTGTATTTCTAAGGATCAAGCAAAAGCAATTATAAATGCTTGCCCTGATTGTCAACTTGTGCAAGCCCCTATGTCCACAAGAGCTGTCAGCACACAAGGGTTACAAAGCCTGACATTATGGCAAAGAGATAATACAAATATCCATCTTTTGAGAAATTTAAAAAATTCAGTGTATCAGTAGACACTTTTTCAGGTGCAGTTTTTGCCTCCTTACACACAGAAAAAACAGCTAATCACGCTTGTCAACATTTTTTACAAACATTTGCTTCGTTAGGAGTACCTCAGGAAATCAAAACAGACAATGGTCCTGCATATACAGCTCAAAAATCAGCCACATTTTTAATGGACTGGGGTGTTTGCCACATTTTTGGTACTCCATACTCTCCCGCGAGTCAAGCTATTATTGAAAGAGCACATCACACTCTGAAACCTCTTTTAGATAAACAGAAAGGGGGAGTAGACAGGCAACTCCCCAGATGCAATTAAATAAAGCTTTGTCTGTTTTTAGTTTTTTTAACATTTCCTTTGCAAAGCCAGATCCACCAATTTAGGTATTTTTCTAATAGTACACAGGCAAAGTTAAAAGAAAATACTTTAGTTTTAATTAGAAACCCAGAAAAAGGGCAAATTGAGGGTCCGTTTTCTCTACTAACCTGGGGCAAAGGTTAATGCTTATGTTTCCACAGGAACAGGACCTAAGTGGATTCCAGCAAAGAATGTGAAGCCATATTACGTGCAGAAACACATTGACAACTCCATGAACAGAGAAATAAGCACACAGAGGTGAGAAACACAGAGACTAGTTAATGACTGACGTCTTTTGCCCCATCTGCAAAAATTGTGAGCCTTGGGTTTTATGTCAAATAAAAAGTCTGGGAATTGAGGATATTGTGGAGTTTCTTTAACAAAAGTCTGCTGTATATTATGTTATTTTATTTTAGAGTCAGAAACAAGGTATAATGTAATTGAGTTTTTGGTTGTAGTAGGTCACTAAGAAGAAAGCCCCTGTATCTCCACTCTCAGAGAGGAGTGCAGAAAAGAAATTTTGAAAGAATCAGGAAATATTCAAATTTGTAAAGTTGAGTGCAAACAAAATAACTTAGTGCCTTATCTTTGTTCTCTCCCAGAGCAAGTTTGGGAGAAAACAAAAAAGAAATGTGTTGAAAGATTTTCTAGAGATAAAAGTGAAGCATGGAACTAAATCAAATATTAGACTTACACTGTTTTATTGTTGTGTTTGCTTTTAGTAGTGCGACATTGCCCATTAGTCAGCCCAGAACAAAAGTTTAGGTGACTTGAGCAAATGCATCTGGCTTGGACACTGTATGTTTAGGCACTACAACCCCAGAAAATCCCTTTTCCACTTGTTTAGTGAGGCTTCCTGGGGATGCATGGCCAGAAAATATCAAGAAAACTTGTGCTTTAGGAAGTAAAAGCACTGGCAGCATGTGGAGTTGGGATTTTTACAATCCTGTAGATGCCCTGAATTATTGAGCAGGAGACCTTTCCCAGGCATCCTTAAAACCTCAGGAAATAGATCTTCTTAGCTCAGTAAAAATGGACTTTTGTGTTAAATTCAGCTATCCAGGGAGAGTCTTTGCTGATCAAAGATGCTTCCCCTCATCACCAACTGTATAGAAACCAGATTCTTGGTGTAACTATACTTCCCCAATACTTGCATGTTCTGTTGACTCACCTTTACAAGTGCCACCAAGGATGTTTTTTATTTGTGGAGATAGAGCTTGGCCTGCGATTCCGTCACAATTAATAGGTTGTCCATGTAGCTTGGGGAGGCTTACTTTGCTAACACCGAGTAGAAAAATGATCACTGAAAGTAGATGAAGAGGAAAAAGATTTGTTCATCAGTATGAATCAGAATGTAAAGAGGATTTTGAACCTTGGGGTTTTGGAAAAAGGCTTTCAACACCCACACTTTTACCTTAACTTTCCTCAGCTGTAGCATTAAAGCAGTTGGATACATTGGGTTGTTGGCTAAGTAAGCAAACCAATGCTACTTCTCGTGCACTGATGGTTTGTTAGCTGATGTCAAAGACGTGAGACATGCAACTTTGCAAAACAGGGCTGCAATTGATTTTCTCTTACTAACACATGGACAGGAGCGTGAAGACTTTATTGGAATGTGTTGTATGAATCGATCTGATCATTCAGAATCCATCCATAAAAGCATACAGCAATTAAAAGGAGGAGTTTCCAAGATTAGGGTTAACAATGGATCTTGGTTAGATGACTTGTTTAATGGATGGAATTTCGCACCTTGGTGAAAAGAACTTCTAAAATTGAATCTGTATTTATTAATTGTCATAAGAGTTGTATTAATTCCTTGTCTGTTTCAGTGTATACAACAAATGACTGACAAAGCTATCAAGGGAGTATTCCTGGTTCAAGAGAGAGGGAGAGATTTGGGAATTGCGAGCACAGGGAGCTCTCAGGGCCTTGTGCTTTCAGGCTCAGAGACAGAAATGGAAACAATGTGTGATCTAAGGCCTTGGAAAGGCTTTCAGAATTAGAATATTGAAACAAACACGAAACCAGGATATACATTTGTTTAAGTAGAAATATATTTTTAGTAAACAGAGATATGCATTACGTAAGCAAAGCAATATGTTAATAAAGAGAGTAAAAGATTTTAAAGTTTAGCAATGAAACCTGTTATAAAATTATTTAGACGTTTAAGATATATCAACGTAGGTTTGTGGCATGTTACGATTGATTAAGATATGATGCATTGCGGCAATGCCACGAAAAGGAAAGCAATTAAAGCTTGGCATAAAAAGATGCTACCAAGTTTCATAGAAGTATGTGATTGGTTTAAAAAGTAACATAAGACATTCTAACTAAGAATTAGACAATTTCTGATACGATGGCATTGACTGTAACACTTTTCTTGTCTCATCCTTCTATGAGATTAACACCATGAGGCAATAAATCATCTTTAAAAAGGTCTCTCAGTTGCCTCATCTTTTATAATTTTGATCTCCCAACAGAGAAAAGTGGAAGGAACTGTTTATTTAATAAGCAAAGTACTCACACACATAAGAAATTGAATAATATGAAACAATGAAACCTCTTGTTGCTTTTAAGATATTGCAAATTCAGAAATTCCTTCTGTGGTTGGAAAGACTCCTTTTGTGGTGTGTGGCTCAGCTCACTCAGTCTCTCTCAGCCCCTCCAGTGCTGGAATGCCACGTCTTGGCCCCAGCGGGACACAGGCGTGAGCACCTGGTGTTCTGAGTGTTTGCTCCTTAGCAGGGCTGAGCAGTTCCAAGAAAAGGAACAGCCACAGTCCAGGGAACTTCTCTGTCTCAGCTAGCTAAAAAAACAACTAAAAGCTAAGGAGAGCTCTCTCCCGCTCACTGTCCGTGCTGCAGAACAACACGCACCAAGAGAGCGAAAGAATTCCAGGGAAGTGAAGATGAAACTTCAGCCCACACAAACTGTGTGTGTCTTTCCCCCTTAACTCTCGGAACCAGTTTTAAAGGTACAGAGTTTTTTCTGGGCCAAACAGATGGATGGGGATATGTTACATCACGAGCAGGTGGTAGGTTGCTGCAAGCTTCCTGAAGCATCCCCATGAAGGGAGCGCTACACCAAGCACACAGCAAACACCACACTCACATACAGCAGCTGGTTATCTGAAGTGGTGGAGGAAGGAAGGGTCTTTGTATGGGTTTCCAGTGGTAGTTTATTTCATCTACACACTGAAGGAGCCCTGGGACAATAGACAGAAACAGGTAGAGGGTCCAGGATTATATACTGGTACAAGGAGGAGGAGCCAAACAGCCACATCCAATCACCTGAAGGGGTGGGCAGGAAAAGAATTACACTGACCTGTAGGGGAAATACAACGTAAACAGACAGGGATACAGACCAATGAGGGTACAAAGAACAAAGAAACTGCTAGAACCTTGACCATATATGTAGGATCATATTTAGAGGAAAATGGACATATACTAAATGAGCCAGCTTAAGCCTTCTGAAATAGGTCCTCTTAGTGGGTAAAAAAGCTGATGCTGCAAGAAGAAAGAAGAAGCAGAAAGTTGCCAACAGAACATAGGTGTGTCAACCTGAGTAAAATAATTTGGTATCAACCAATTAGATGAAGAAAAAGGGCATGTGTGTGCCTCAAGGACAATAGAGAGCAACCAATCAAAAGATGTGTGGACAAAGCAGAGCAACCAATAAAATAATGCGTGACTGTATAATCCAAGATAGGATGTAAATATAAATAATGTTTAGAGGCAAAATAAATGGCTTTTGCTTGATTCACATTAATTCATGCACAGTCCTTTGTCTTCTCTCCTGAGATGGTGCCAGTGACATGATCTGATTTGGAAGGAAGGTGGCAGAAGGACCCAGAAGGAGTGAGTGGCTGGAGGACAGCTCAGCGGGACTGATTCCACAGGTCAGAGGACGGCCTGGGACTGACTAACGGATGTTGCAACGGGTGCCCAGTGAGGGGAGCAGCTGGGAGGAGGTGATGGGAAAAAAATCTGACTAAAGAAGAAAGTCTTTAGTGAACTTTAGTGAACTTTCTCATCCATATCCTTTCTAAGAGAGGGATTAAATATGAAGAGGGTATCCTCAGAAAACAGTTATTATGAATTTGGGAACAATTAGTGTCTGTAGAAGTGAATGTTGCATTTAAAATAAAGACATGGGAGCAAATAGGAGAGTTTCTGTGGAATGAAGTAAGTAATGGATCAAAGGAGGCAAAAGAACTAGCAACAACTTGGAAACTGATAATTACTGTAATCCGGGAAATGAAGGCAGAATGCAATGTTGCTGCTGGAGTATTTGCCACTCTGGGCCTGAACTCGCTGTCCATATATCCGACATGTATTTGGCAATGACCCTGACGTTTCTTCCTTTGCTCCTCCATCAGCACCACCACTGGAAGAAGCAAAAGAAGGAGGGTCACAGACTGTGCAGGACCCAGACATTGTAAACCCCCAAGGGTCACCGTGCCCAGCACAAAATAAGCTGATGGAAACTGAGCCCGAGGGAGAGAGCTGCAATCTTTCCACCACAACCTGCCACTCGCACCTGCCACCTGTACCCACGACTCCTCTTGCCAACTCCACCATCACCCATTGGCCAGTATACACAACATGCAAGGGGTGATTAACCTGTATGGGCAGTGGAGTTATTTAAGAAATTGCAAGATTTGGAAAAACAAAAAAACCTGCATGAGCAATTCATACAAGACAACATGGCAGCCTGGTAGCAAACAATTAGATTAAGAAAAAGATGTGTGCTTGCCTCGTGGAAAATATAGAGGTACGAACCAAGAGACGCATGGACAAAGTGGAGCTACCAATTAAATATTGTGTGATAGTGTAATCCAAGATAAGAAGTAAATATAAACAATGTTTAGAAGCACAAAAACGGCTTTAGCTTGATTCATGTTGAATCATGCACAGTCCTTTGTCTTCTCACTCGACGTGCCAAAGCCATTTGGACCAGTCAGGCCAAGCCAACCAGACCTGTTATCTGTTCCCTTGGATCCATGGGGCCCCGCAGTGTCACAGTGGCTCCTTGTTTCCATGGGGCCCCTGCAATGTCACAATGGTAGTGTCTGGATCCTTGGTTCCATGAGGCCTAGATGTGTCACACTAGCCTGTTGTTTCCATGGAGCTCCATAGTGTCACAATGGTTCCTTCCTTCCAAGAGGCCTTGCAGTGTCAGCATGCTTTCCTTGGTTCCATGGGACTGCACAATGACACAATGGCCCCTTGGTTCCATGAAGGCTCTGTCACAATGGTGTTCATTATCCCATGATGTCTTGCAGCGTCACAGGGGTCTTCTTGGTACCACAGAATTGGGATGTAAATATTATGAGAGACAGGGGAAACTGAGCGACCTTGTTAAAGATGATTTATTGCTTTATGGCATCAGCCTCATCAAAGGTTTTAGATCCAACACCATAATATCAGAAGCCACATAATTCTTAGTTACAATGTCTTATTTAATTTTTTAGCCAATCAAATACTTCCACAAAGCTTGCTAGTGTCTTTTTATACCAATCATTAATTGCTTTGCTTTTCATGGCTTTGCTGCAATGTGTCATTTTTAACCAACCATATAATATTTCACAAACTTTGATTAATATGTCTTAAACTTTTAGCTAACATTATAACAGGTTCTACTGCTAAATTTCAAAATCTTTCACTATCTTACTTAACATATTGCTTGGCTTATATAATACATATTTCTGTATATTTTTAATTAAACTAAAAACTTATATTCTTGCTTTCATGTCTGTTTCACTTTAATGCTCTAGTTCTCTAAGCCTTCTCCAGGGTCTTAGGTCAAACCATGTATCCATCTCTATCTCTGATCCTGTATGCACAAGGCCCTGAGAGCTCTCCGTGCCTGCATTTCCCACACCACAGTATCACAATGGACCCTTGGTTCCATGGGGACTCACAATGACAGAAGGGTCTCCTTGGTTCCATGCAGACCTGCAGAGCCCCTTGATTCAATGAGGCCTCAAAGTGTCATCACGGCCTCCAGGATTCCTTGAGGCCCTGCAGTGTCACAATGGACCTTTGGTTCCATGGGGTCCCACACTGTTACATGAATCCTTAGTTCCATGGGGCCCTGTAGTGTTACAATGTATTTCTTGGTTTAATGGTGCAACACAGTGTGACAACTGCCTCTTGGCCTGAGGAGACCCACAGTGTCACAATGGTTCCTTGCTTCCATGAGGCCTTGCAGTGTCACAATGGACTCCTTGGTTCCATGGGGCTGCAAAGTGTCACAACAGACATTGATTCCATGAGACCCCACAGAGTCACAATGGCCCTCTGGTTCTGTTGAGCCCCACAGTGTCACTAAGGTTTCCTTGGGTTAAGAAGGCCCTGAAATGCCACAATGTCCCTTTTGTTTCATGAAGCCTCAAATTGTAAAAATGGCCTCCATGGTTCCATGAGGCCGTGCTGTGTCACAATGGACCCTCAGTTCCATGATGCCCCACAGTGTCACAATGGTCTCCTTGGTTTGCAGTGTGAGAATGCCTCCTTGGTCCCTTGGAGCTCACAGTGTCGCTCTTGTGCCCTTGGTTCCATGAGGCCCTGCAGTATAACAAAGCTCTCCTTGGTTCCACAATGTCAGAATGGCCCCTTCATCCCATGGAGCCCCACACTGTCACTGTGGTCCTCTTGATTCCATGAGGCCCTGCCGTGCTACAGTGGCCCCAATGGCTACAATGGTCTCAGTGAGACTCTCTACAACTGCCTGAACAGAGGTTGTACTCCGGTGAGAGTCACTCTCCTCTCCCAGGACACCACTGAGAGAACAAGAGGACATAGTCTTAATATAAGCCAGGGGTAGTTTAGGTTTGACATGAGGAACAAATTCTTCAATGAAAGAGTGATTGGGATCTGGAATCTTTTGCCCAGGGAGGTGGTGGAGTCACTGTCCCTGGCAGAATTTATAAAAAGATTGGACGTGGCACTCAGTGCCATGGTCTAGTTGATGAGGTGATGTTAGCTCATAGGTGGACTTAAAGGTCTCGAAGGTCTTTTCCAACTTCATTAATTCTGTGATTTGGTGTCATAATAGTCTCCATTGTTCCACGAGACCCAACAGTGTCACAATTGTCCCCTTGGTTCCATGAGGCCAGGCAGTATCAGAATGGCCCCTTTGTTTCATGGAGCACCGCAGTGTCACAGTGATCTCCTTGGATCCTCAGTGTCACAATGGCCCCTTGGCTCCCTGTGGCCCTGTGGTGTCACAATGGCTCCTGTTTGCAGGAGGCACGGAAGTATCAAAATGGCCCCTTGTTTCCATGAGGTTCCTCAGTGTCACAGTGGTGTCCCTGGTTCCATGAGGGTCTCCTGCATCACAATGGGCCCTTGGTTCCATGAGGTTCTAAGGTGTCACAGTTGAATCCTCAGTTCTGAGAGGCCACACTGCCAAGTCTTGAAGTATCAGAATAAGACTCCTTGAACCAATTTGGTGTGGAAGAGGACATCATTTATTTATGACTTAGGTCTAACCTGGGATAACTCCTAACCTTATGTGGAAAACTGTTTCTACAAGTGTGTTGTTTATATTCAGTCACCACATGTATATAACAATTTACACATTTCCATAAAACCCAACCCAAATGCCCAAGACCAGTCCTTGTTTTTTCTATCACCCCACCTTTAAGCCAGATGTCTTCTTCACTTTCAATTGTCCCTCCTGGAAAAGCAGACCTGGCATGCCTTGTTCCTGTGATAAAACTTCACAGGCACAGTAAAACTTGAGTTAAAACATTTAGGATCAGGGCCAAGGCTTTGTGTGGCCAGGCAGAGGTAGGCAGGACGTAGAGCTTTCAGCAAAGGAAGGGCCAGCGAGGTGGGGCAGCTGGGAGATGACGACAGCCTGCAGGGACAGAGGCGCAGGGCATGGACACCGTAGGACAGCCTGGGCTGCACAGGGCACAGGGATGGGCAGCAGCTGAAAGGCCCTGCCAGAGCCAACTGCTGCAGCACTTGGGCCATGGCTGCTGGCCCTGGGCCTGAGGCCAGCAGGGGACAAGTGAACCTTGCTGTGCTGGGGCCTCATTGCCTCCTTGTCCCTGCTCAGCAGCCTGGCAGGGGCCGCCCCATGGTCCTGCCCTTGGCATTGCACATCCCCAGAGCCCAGTGGCCTGGGAAGAGCCCTGAGCAATGAGGGAGGCCTGAGCAATGAGACAGGATCTGCCTTGCCAGGGGCTGGGGCTCAGCCCTTGGCCCTTTGCATTCCTGAAACACATCCAGGTTTGGTCAGCATCAGAGACACCTTTCCCTTCTTTGTCCCCTCCTGTCATCACTGCCTCCAATGTTCTACTCTAACTTCAACCTGGGGACACTTTCTTAGGTGTGTTCCTCCATGGGACCCATTAAAACTTCACAAACCTTTGGAGTTTCCATCTCACTTTGAGTATTTAAAAAGTTTTTTGAACACTCTCTCAGGGACTGAGTCTGATGTAAACAGCACCAAGGCCCTAAGAGGTTCATTAATGTCCTTGTGCTGTGTCTGTGCTGCTGAGCTGGGCTGGGCTCCTGCCACAGAGGCAGCTCCCAAGCTCAACCAAGAAAAGCTTCAAAAAGACATTTCTGCTGCTGAGCAGCTCCTGTCCCAGCCCAGCAGCGCTGAGGGCACTGCCTGCAGGCACTGAGGGAACAGAAGCCAGGCACAGACAGGCTAAAGTCAACCAGGATTGGGAAGACATTGAGCTGAGACTTCACTTGGGGAAATATCCTTTACAGCTCTCTACATGGTGAGAATGTGGGGGTAATGATGTCTTGGGTTTTAGCTTTTATATTTTCCAGATTCTCTGCTGTTTAGTCTCTTACTATGAAACTTTGTATTACATGTTAGTAAGTTCTCTTCATGGGCTAGTTAGACAAAGCAATCGATTCCCAGATAGACAATCAAGTACAACCGGTATGCAAAAATCATAAACAATGGCTTAGAGCAGAGGGCAAGTCAGGGAGCTGACATTCCATATCCTGGGGCTGTGGTTGGATAATTGTCCCCAGGATACTGATCAACCAAAATTTATTAAAGCGTAAAAATCTTGTGAGCAGTATCCATCTTGGATTTGACTTGCATGTAGTTCCTGCCAGGTTCTTGCACTGCCCAGCATACCCTTACAATTAATACCTGTTATATTCCATTTGCTTTGTCTAGTCTCTGCTCCCAGTCAGCCTTTCCAGGCATCAGTTCCAGGGCAATGTCCCCTGTGCTCCGGGAGAGATGTCTTGGAGCCAGCACATCCCACAGCCTAGACGATGTGTCAGGAGGATTGTCCCAGTTTCTCTGAGGCAGGGGAGGAGGAGGAAAAGGGGTAGGAGGAGGATGAGGAGGAGGATGTGCTGCAGAGCAGGGCTGCCCTGGGCACCATCAGAGGGACAGGGCAGGACAGCTCCTGCTGCCAGGGACGGCTGCAGGGGCTGAAGCTGGGGCTGCAGCCAGGGCTGCCCAGGGCTGTCCTGCAGAGCAGCTCCTGCAGCCCTCAGGGCTCTTGGCCAGCCCAAGGCATGTGCCACCTGCCAGGGGCAGCTCTCAGCCTGCCTGGCAGCTCCCCATGGACTGTGAGGAGAAGTTGGTGGGGGAAGGAGCCACCCCCATCAGGGCAGATTTCTCCTGCTGTGCAGATGGTGCTGCATGGCCAGGGCTGCTCTCAGCTTTCTCTTCAAGGGAAGGGAAAGGAGCTGTTAGGTGTTTCTGTGTCACTGAGACTCCTGCACTGTCCCTCGGGGGATCAGCAGATCTGCCTCTCATCTCCCTCACAAAGTGCCTCCTCACCCTCCTGTGCCTACAGACAGCAGCAGCAGCACCTTGGCTTGCAGCATCTCAGTTTGTCTGAGCTGCCCTTAAGGCCCTGCTGCCAGAGAGATGCCCCTGGGCAGTGCCCTGTGCTGGGAGGGGTGTGCAGGGCAGAGATGAGCCCCCAGGGCTGGGCTGGGCTCTGGGAGCACTGGCAGGGACAAAGCTTGGATAGGAAGAAACAGGTCCCAGTAGGCACAACTCCAGGCAGATGAGAGCCACACCAAACCTGGATATCCCATCCTGTCTAGCTGCACAGGGAAAGAAATGTGGGTTTAGTAAATCTTGCTTTGAAACCAGATTATTCAAAACGTCTTCTTTATTTTTCAGGCACATTTTAAGTGCAGTCATTGTGAAATACTGGCAGGTGTATATGAGCAAAGGGCAGCTGTGTGGAACGAGCAGGTCTGACTCTACTCGGGCACAGGGAGCCCTGTGTTCCCCCTGGGCTCCCCAGTGTTCAAGCTCAGAGCAATGCTTAAAGAGGATTTCTCTCACTTCAAAGAAAGCAAAACCCCAAGCTCAAAGATAAAAAAAACAAAGTGAGAGAAATTTCCCCAATAAAAGAGAAGCAATTCTGAGTAAATCTCAAAAAAATAGCATAGAGCTGACACAAGGAAACCTGTCCCAACTACTCTGTCTCCTTTTAACAGCTCACCATGCCCAGAGTGAAGGTATGTCCAACAGCAGCTCCATCAGCCACTTCCTCCTGCTGCCATTGGCAGACACGCGGCAGCTGCAGCTCCTGCACTTCTGCCTCTTCCTGGGCATCTCCCTGGCTGCCCTCCTGGGCAACGGCCTCATCATCAGCGCCGTAGCCTGCGGCCACCACCTGCACACCCCCATGTTCTTCTTCCTGCTCAACCTGGCCCTCACTGACCTGGGCTCCATCTGCACCACTGTGCCCAAAGCCATGCACAATTCCCTCTGGGACACCAGGACCATCTCCTATGCAGGATGTGCTGCACAGCTCTTTTTCTTTGTCTTCTTTATCTCAGCAGAGTATTTCCTCCTGACTGTGATGAGCTACGACCGCTACGTGTCCATCTGCAAACCCCTGCACTACGGGACCCTCCTGGGCAGCAGAGCTTGTGCCCACATGGCAGCAGCTGCCTGGGCCAGTGGCTTTCTCACTGCTCTGCTGCACACAGCCAATACATTTTCCCTGCCCCTGTGCAAGGGCAATGCCCTAGGCCAGTTCTTCTGTGAAGTCCCCCAGATCCTCAAGCTCTCCTGCTCACACTCCAGCATCAGAAAGGTTGCGCTTCTTGTGGTTAGTGCTTTTCTTTTTTTGGGTTGTTTTGTGTTCATTGTTTTCTCCTATGTGCAGATCTTCAGGGTTGTGGTGAGGATCCCCTCTGAGCAGGGACGGCACAAAGCCTTTTCCACCTGCCTCCCTCACCTGGCTGTGGTCTCCCTGTTTGTCACCATTGGGACATTTGTCTACCTCAAGCCCCCCTCCATCTCCTCCCCATCTCTGGATCCAACAGTGTCAGTTCTGTACTCAGTGGTGCCTCCAGCCCTGAACCCCCTCATCTACAGCCTGAGGAACCAGGAGCTCATGGCTACAGTGTGGACACTGATGATTGAATGCTTTCAGAAACATTGAACTACTTTTCAGGTTCTCCAAATCACTTGTAATAAAAGTTATCTTTGTTAGTTCTTGTTTGGTTTGGTTGGTGGTTTGTTCTTTTCTTTCCTTTGCATCTGTTTCCTAATATTGTCAACAAAGCAACTTTATTTTTCCTGGCATACCTCATTTTGTTTTCCTCCAAGTCTACTGTTACCCAAAGACTGTGTAAATGAGGAACTGTGCTCTAAGTGGCATTAAACAAAATAAAAAATCTCCTACCAAAGTTTCCTCGAGAGATCCCCTTTTGTTCCCTTCTCTGGAGCAGCAGCAGCAGTGTCTGTGTACAGAGCTGGGGCAGATCAGTGCTGGCACAGCAGCTGTGCCCAGCAGCAGCAGCACTTGGTGTTGCCAGTGCTGCTCCCGTGCCACTGCCCCGCTGCCCTCCTGCCCCTCGTGTTGCTGCAGGGCCTGAGTGCTCTCGGGGCCAGGCAAAGCCCTGGGGGTGGCAGTGCCAGGGCTGCAGCAGGGACAGGCCATGGGCACTGCTGGGGCAGCGCTGACACCTCAGGGCAGGGCCTGGGGGCTCCAGGCTCCTTGGCCAGGCTCTCTCCACAGCACTTGGCCAGGCCAGTGCTGAGCAGAGAAAACCCCCGTGAGCAGCCCCAGGCTGGCCGTGGGCAGGCTGGGGGCAAACAGCATGGCTGGTGCTCTGCAAGGTCCCTGCAAGGGGGAGACCCTGGCAAGGAGCAGCAGAGCAGGGGCTGATCCATCCCCACTGCACTGGACAGCCCAGGGCAGCGTCCCACAGCGTCCTCATGCACCTGCCAACAACATCCCCCTCTGCAGCCCTGGCCTCTCCCCCAGCTCACACAGGTGCCGCATCCTTGCAGGCACAGACACGGCAGCACTGGCTCAGGAGCCCCTGTTTGCACTGCACAGAGCAGGTGTCAGCACCCCCATGGTGCTGCTGTGGGGAGATGGAGCTGAGTGAGCACAAATGCCATCAGCCCCTGGGCCAGCAAGGGCTGGGGCACGGGAGGGAAACCACTCAGGTGTTGTTGTGGCCTCTGAAGTCAGCCAGAAAGTTTGTTCCCATGAGCTGTGAGCTTCCTGTCCCACTGCAGACATTGTTCCTTAGAGCCAGAGCTGCCTGGGAGCCACCCTCAAACTGCCCTGAGCATTTCCTTGGCTTCACCTTTGATTTCTTTCCTGTCAAAACTGCGATTTCTTCCTCTTGCCCATCCCTGTCACCTCCCCTGCAAACAGCCCATCCCTGTTTGCCTCTTTCTCTCTGGCCCCACTCCCCATTTCAGTTCCTGAACTGGCAACATGGGAATGTCTCTTGGGGAGCAGGATCATCCTACAAGTGCTGCAGGAATTGTCTGCAGGGTCCTGCAGTGCCTCGTGCTGCTCCCTTGCCAGAGGCACCACAGGCCAGGGGGGCACATCTGGGCTGCTGTGTCTGGGTGTGGGGCTCCCTGTTCTGGGCACTGAGGAGGGGCTGGAGAGGCTCTGCAGGACTGACAGGATGGGCTTTGGGGCTGTGAGGAGAAGCTGAGGAACCTGGGTTGACGGACCTTCTGAAGAGGAGGCCCAGGGCTCATCCTGCAATTGCTCCAGGGGTGGTTTCAGAGAATCACAGAATCAGCCAGGCTGGAAAAGGCCTTGGAGATCAGCAAGTCCAACCTGTGCCCTGACACCACCTTGTCTCCCTGAGCCTCCTCTTCTCCAGGAAAAACAACCCCAGCTCTTTCAGTGCTCCTCACAGGACTTGTGCTCCTGACCCCTCACCAGCTTTGTTGCCCTTCTCTGGACACGCTCCAGACCCTCCATGTCCTTCCTGAATTGGGGGGCCCAGGACTGGACACAGCACTTGAGGTGCTGCCCAAGCAGTGCCTAATACTGGGGAAGAATCACTGCCCTTGTCCTGCTGGCCACACCATTCCTGATCCAGGCCAGGAGCCATTGACCTTCCTGGCCACCTGGGCACACTGCTGGCTCATGTCCAGCCTGCTGTCCATCAGTGCCCCCAGATCCCTTTCTGCCTGGCTGCTGTTCATTCCCTCTGTCCCCAGCCTGTAATGCTGCAGGGGTTGTTGTGGCCAAAGTGCAGGAGCCAAAACTTGGTCTTTTTAAACCTCACCTTGTTGGATTTGGGTCCTGGATCCAGCCTGTCCAGGTCCCTCTGCAGAGCCCTCCTACCCTCCAGAACATCTACACTCCAAGGCAACTTGGTGCCACCAAGGTTCCATGAGGCTGTAGAATGTCACAATGATCCCCATGATTCCATGAGGCCTCCCAGTGTCACAATGTCACTTTGGTTCCATGGGAGCCCTGTAGTGTCACAAAGTCCCCTGGATCCTTGGGCCCTGCAGTGTCACAATGGTGCCCTGGTACCCCAAGGTCCTGCAGGCCCCGCAGTGTCACAATGGTGCCCTGGTTCCACAAGGTCCTGCACAAGATCCCTTGGTCCCATGGGGCACCACAGTGTCACAATTGTTCCCTTAGTTCCAAGAGTACTTACAGTGGAACAATGGCCCCTTGGTTCCATTGGCCCCAGGCTCTCACAAGGCTCTCCTTGGTTCTGCAGTGGCACAGTGGCCCCTTGGTTCCACAAGGCCCTGCAGTGTCACAGTGGCCTCTGTGATTCCACCAGGACCCAGACTGTCACAATGGACTCCTGGCTTCCATGTAGCCCCACAGTGTCACAGTGGCCCCTTGGCTCTGTGGTGCCATGTCATACACAGTGTCACTCTGGTCCTCTCAGTTCCACCAGGCCCCACAGTGTCACAATGGCCCCTTGCTTCCCCAGGGCCCTGCAGTGTCACAATCATCACAGAATCACCCAGGCTGGAGAAGACCTTTGAGAGCATCGAGTCCAACATGTGACCTAAAACCACCTTGTCACCCAGACCATGGCACTCAGTGCCACATCCAGTCTATGCTGAAACACTTCCAGGGACGGTGAGTCACCCACCTCTCTGAGCAGCCCATTCCAATGCCCAATCAACCTTTTTGTCAAGAAGGTTTCTTAATGTCCAGCCTAAACATTCCATGGTGGAGCTTCTGGTTATGTCTATTTGTCCTGGCACTGTTCCCTGGGAAAAGAGCCCGACCACAGCCCGGCTGTACCCTCCTGTCAGGGAGTTGTAGAGAGTGATGAGGTCTCAGCTGAACCTCCTCTTCTCCAGGATAAACCACCTCAGCTGCCTCAGCTTCTCCTCATGGAACTTGTGTTCCAGACTCCTCACCAGCCTTGTTGCCCTTCTCTGGACACGCTCCAAACCCTCCATATCCTTCCTAAATTGGGGGCCCCAGAACTGGACACAGCACTTGAGGTGCTGCCCAACCAGTGCTGAGCACAGGGGAAGAATCACTTCCCTTGTCCTGTTGGCCAGAACATTCCTGATCCATAGGATTCCCGGGGTTGGATGAGAGAAATGGTGGGGAGGTGGTGGGGACAAAGTGTGATTGATTGCGAGCCATGAAGAGTCTTGGCTTTCATGTCTATTCAGATTGCATTAGAAGGTCCTGGGGGTCAATATCTCCTGGACATTGCTGATATAAACCTATAAACAGGAAAATAAAACAAAACAAAATAGATTTCTCTCTGCAGTGTTTTCAAGATAGTATATTAGCTTGGAATACACTTTTGAATTCTTTTTAAGTAACCACAGAAGAATTGAAAACTTAAATTATTCCCAGGGGCTTTTCTTGTTTGGGTGTTTTGAACAAATATTTGTGAGTCTTCCTCATTTAATTCCTATCCGGAAGAGCTCAAGGAAGATCACACCTCCAGAGTAGGAAAATTCACCAGCAACATCCAAATGGCTGAGGATCCATCCTCATCAGAGCAGCAATGAACAGCAATGGGCACAGCTTTGTGGCTGCCCCAGCTCTGGGATGGGCCCTGGGCCTGGAGCAGGAGCAGCTCTGCAGGGCCCCAAGGCCGGGGGCTGTTGTGCTGGCCTGGGCAGATGGGATGGCAGCAGGGGCTGCAGAGCTCTCAGGAGCTCAGGGAGAGGGGAGCAGGGCACAGAGGGAGCCTCCTTTTGCCTTGGCCAAGCACCTTCCCAATAACCACCCCAAATGGCTACACACAGTGACCACCCCCACTGCCTGATCCTGTGACCACTACCCATAGACCACCCAACTGAACAAACTGACTGACCACCCAACTGACCATACCCTGACTGACCACATGCCACTGAGCACATCCACTGGCTATACCAAATAACCACTCCCTCAATGACCACATCCACTGACCTCATCCACTGACCACCCCCATGACCATGCCCACTGACTGCACCCACCTACCACACCAACTGACCACTCCACGGATCACATCCACTGAGCACACCAACTGACCACACCCCAGTGACACACCAGCTATCCACATCCACTGACTGCCACCCAATGACCACACCCACTGACCACCCCCAACAATCACCCCCAATGACCACACCCACTGACTGCACCCACTGATGGAACCCACTGACCAAACCCACTGCCCAGACGTCAATGCCCACACCCCATTTCCCACTCCCACCGACAGTACCCACTGACCAAACACAGTGACCACCCCCACTGACCAAACCACATGGACCTGCCCAATGGCCACACCCACTGACAACAACCTTGGTCCACACACCACTGCCTACACCCCACTGACCACACTCACTCACCACACCCACCGACCACTCTGCCACTGACTGCAGCCAATGACCCCACCCATTGACCACCACCCATCACCACACCAATTGACCACCCAACTGACCACACCTACTTACTACCCCCCCACTGACCTCCCAACTGACCACATCCACTGACCACAGCTACCGACCACACCCCAATGCCTAAAACCTCTGCCCAGATACCAATGTCCACAACCTACTTACCACAGCCACTGAAACACAACTGACTACACTGACACTAACCACAACCACTGACCACAAAACTCTGTCCACCCAAACTGACCACACGCCACTGACCACCTCCATGGACCACAACCAATGACCACACCTCTACTGCCCACACCCACACACTGTAATAAATAAGAGGCCTTTTGTTCGCCTGACAGACTTTAGACCTTGGAGGAATATCACCAAGATTTGTGAGGTCAGAATGGGGGTTGTTCTGCTTTGATCCTCTGACAGACAGACCTTGAAAAAGATATCGCTAGAACTTGTTAATAGCTTTGCTCTGCTTGATAGGCCTTAAAGTAAAAAGCCAGAATGTGTTTTGCTTTGCTTGCATAATTACATATTGTTTTAAGTGCCAAGAAAGGAGTCAGTGGCTGAGGAAGACTACTCGCCCTCATCCCCCGACCACCAGAAGGCAGAAAAAGACCCCCTAGCAACTGGAGGAGCATGCGCTGAACTACTAAGGAGGAGCACGTCACCCAAAAACCTAACAGCTTAAAAGGAACAGACTAAGGGGGGTGGGTGCAGCAGGTGGTGGAGTGGAGACTCCCTGCTGTCCAGCGCGCTGAATTTGCTTTTGCTTTCTGTAACCAATAAATCTTTAAATTGTTATTTGATCTTTTATGGCCCATTGCGCTCATTTATAACAAATTTGGTGCCGTACTCGGATCGAGATTTTGGAGGGGCTCTCTGCCTGCGGGGAGGCGCGCCCCACCATTTTGGTGGCCCCAGGGACGGGAGTCCTATCCCAACCTCGACCGACGAACCTAAAATTAAGAAAGCAAAAGCAAAGGTAGGAGGGCTCAATTGACCCCTGAAATTTTGTGCACAAAGTCCGGACGAAGACGCAGGACGCGTAAGTATAAGGGATCCGTTCGGGTGGGGTCGGGATCCCGGAGTACAACGTGTGGTGTGTGTGTGAGAGGGGGACTGGCAGCCAGATTCCCCAAGCGAGTGCGGACCCTTAGTAGTGCGGTTCCCATTGACCCGCGAGGGCGTGGGCCACGAAACAGGGGAAGCGAAAGTGATTTTTGGTGTGAGTGAAGGTACTCCGGAGGAAATGGGGCAGGGGAAGAGTAAACCTCCTGCAAGTGTTAAACTCCCACCCATACCTAGAGATAGTCCCTTAGGATTTTTACTAGAAAATTGGGACCATTTCCCTGGAATGGAAGGGAAGGATAAGGCAAAAATGATATATTACTGTGTAGAAGTTTGGGGTGGGAAGGAGATTTCAGGAAACGTGTTCTGGCCAATATTTGGGTCAACAGAGGATTGGATAAAACAGAGATTAAATATTTGGGTAAATACAAAAAAACCTGTTTGTTTGGAGGAAAGTAAGTATGCAAAAATCTGGATAGCCTGTCCTGAGGTTTTTATCTTTAAATTGACTGAAAAAGGGAATAACAAAAATAAGAAAAAGGGAAGAGGAAAGTCAGAAACGGCAAGTTAGAATGATGGTTGCTGCGGTACGAGAAAGTAGGGAACAGGGTCAGAGAGAGACACAGAGGCGGCCAGTAAGAGAGCTTAAGGAGTTTAGGAATTCAAGGGAGAGACAGGACATTAAGGTGTGTTTTTATTGTGGAAAAAAAGGACATTTCAAGAAAGAGTGTAGGGTCGGGATTCGGGATGAAAAGGAGTTCAAGACAGATTAGAGGGGTCAGGGGCTCTATCTCTTGGGGACACGGAAACATCATAAGGAGCCCTTGATAAAACTGAAGGTGGGTCCCCATGGCCAGGAAATAGTTTTTCTGGTTGACACAGGAGCTGAAAGATCAACTATTCAGTTCTTGCCAAAAAGATGTAGTCTATCTAAAGAGACTGCCATGGTAGTAGGAGCAAAGGGAGAACCCTTTGAGGTGGGGGTTATTAAAAGGGTGACAGTTGAATCAGAATTAAGAATTGGGTTGGGAGACTTTTTGTTAGTATCAGAATCTGAATATAATCTATTGGGGAGGGACATGATTATATAACTAGGAATTAGGATAGAAGTAGTAGAAAAGAAACTGCAAATTAAACTCTGTCCTCTCAGAGTGGAGGAAGAAGAAAAGATAAACCCTGAAGTATGGTATAATCCAGGAAACGTGGGGCAGCTAAAAATAGCCCCATTTTCGGTGATTATTAGAAATCCGGAAGTCCCGGTAAAAATAAAGCAATATCCCCTATCCCCTGAGGGTCGACGAGGATTAAAACCTGAGGTAGATAGATTGTTGAGCAAGGGGCTGCTAGAACCATGCATGTCACCCTTCAACACACCGATACTCCCTGTGCGCAAATCAGATGGCACTTATCGGTTAGTGCACGACTTAAGGGAAATTAATAAACGCACAGTGGCTTGGTTCCCCGTGGTGGCAAATCCATATACACTTTTAAGTAAATTGGGGCCTAATAACTTATGATATAGTGTCATAGATTTAAAGGATGCCTTTTGAGCTTGCCCTTTCGATGAGGCAAGCCGGGATTACTTTGCATTTGAATGGGAGGACCCCGATACAGGAAGGAGGCAACAGCTGAGGTGGACAGTGTTACCCCAGGGGTTCACAGAATCTCCAAATTTGTTTGGACAGGCATTGGAACAAATTTTGCAAGATTACCAAACAGGACCGGGAGTAACCCTGATACAATATGTAGATGATCTGCTTCTGGCAGGGGAACATGAGGAGGATGTAAGGAAAGAAAGTATAAGGCTGTTGAATTTTCTGGGACTTAAGGGGTTAAAAGTTTCTAAGACTAAACTTCAGTTTGTAGAGGAGGAGGTAAAATATTTGGGGCACTATTTAAAGAAGGGAGAGAAAAGAATAGACCCTGAAAGGATCCAAGCAATTATGTCACTACCTATTCCAAAAAAAAAAAAACCAAGAAACAAGTTCGTCAAATTTTAGGACTTACCGGGTACTGCAGGCAGTGGATTGAAAATTATAGCAGTAAAACTAGATTTTTTTTACCATAAATTAACACAGGAAGGGCTAATGAAATGTAGTCAAGAAGACACAGAGAAACTTCAGGAATTAAAGGAAAATTTGGTCTATGTCCCGGTCTTAAGCCTCCCGGATGTGAGGAGACCATTTTTCTTATTTGTAAACATAGAAGAGGGTATTGCATTTGGGGTACTTACCCAGGATTGGGCAGGGAAAAAGAAGCCCGTTGTATATTTATCAAAAATTTTAGATCCTGTGAGTAGGGGCTGGTCAACCTGTTTACAAATAGTGGCCGGATGTGCCCTATTGGTGGAAGAAGCTAGAAAAATTACTTTTAATGGTAATCTCAAAGTAATGTCCCCTCACAACATCCGGAGTGTATTACAGCAAAAAACAGAAAAATGGATTTCGGATGCTAGGCTTTTAAAGTATGAAGGAATTTTGGTAGAGGCACCCAATTTGACGTTAGAAACCACTGCACTACAGAACCCGGCTGCATTTTTATATGGGGGACCGGAGCATGAGTTTTTGACCCATGACTGTATAGCTACAATAGAGGAGCAGACGAAGATTAGACCAGATTTAGAAGAAGAAGAATTAGAAAGTGGTGAAAGACTTTTCGTGGATGGATCCTCCAGGGTAATAGAAGGGAAGAGAAAATCAGGGTATGCAATAGTGCAGGGTCTGAGCTTACAGGTGGTAGAGTCGGGTGCATTAGATAGATCATGGTCTGCCCAGGCATGTGAATTATATGCAATATTAAGGGCCTTGAAACTTCTTGAGGAGAAGGAGGGGACAATATATACTGATTTTAGATATGGATTTGGAGTAGTCCATACATTTGGAAAGCTATGGGAAGAAAGGGGCCTTATTAACTCACAGGGGAAGGATTTGATACACCAGAAACTTATAGTTGAGATACTAAAAGCTCTGAGAGGGCCGACAAGGTTAGCAGTGGTTCATTTAAAGGGACACCAACAAGGAATAGATTTAAAAAGCAGGGGGAATAACGCTGCAAATCAGGAGGCAAAACGGGCAGCCCTAAAGGAAATGGTCCTAAAAGAAAAAGGGGGGCAAAGGGGAAAAGATGGAGTCAAGGACGGTGAAAACACTGACACAATTTTTATGAATGAGGAGAAAGAGAGACTTAGAAGAATGGGTGTTACAGAGGAAGCAGGAAAGTGGATATTAGCAGACAGCCGGGAAGTGCTACAAAAGGCAATAGCTCAGAGGGTATTGTATAAGTTACATTAGAAAACTCATTGGGGAGCCCAGGGGCTGGTGGATCACTTTGCCGCTAGGTACATGAGCATCGGGCTCCACGATATAGCTAAACATATCACAAAGGGATGTCCTACCTGTTTGCGGGTAAATCGAAGTAACCTCAGAAAATTACCCTATGGGGGAAGACCTCTAGCAAAACAACCCTTTGCAAATATTCAAGTGGATTTTACCGAATTGCCAAAGGTGGGGAGGATTAAATATCTTTTAGTGGTAGTAGATCATCTTACTCATTATGTGGAAGCCTTCCCGACATCAAGGGAAACCGCACAAACAGTAGTAAAAGCCCTGCTGGAAGAGATAGTCCCCAGGTATGGTGTACCAGAAACAATTGACTCTGATAAGGGGCCGCACTTTACATCAAAGGTAACTCAGGAGCTGGCAGCAGCATTAGGAATAAAATAGGAACAACATACTCCTTGGCACCCTCAAAGTTCAGGCTGGGTAGAAAGGATAAATGAAGAAATAAAAAAACAACTTACTAAATTGGTACTAGAAACAAATTATCATGGGTTAAATGCATTCCCCTAGCCTTGCTGAACATTTGGACTCAACCCCGGGCGGATTTGGGAATTTCCCCATTCGAGATGTTATATGGCATGCCCTATAGTTTAGAAAAGGCACAGACAAACCCAAATGTTAGTGAACGATACATTAACGAGTATTTAATAGCTTTGATGAAATTTAAAAAAAACAGTTATGGGAAAAAGGAATGTTGGTTCAGAGACCACCATTAGATCTTGTATTACATCAGGTTCAGCCCGGGGACTGGGTACTGATCCGAAGTTGGAAGGAAAATCCGATAACACCCAAGTGGGAAGGACCTTACCAGGTGTTGCTTACAATAGACACAGCAGTACGCACTGTGGAAAAAGGGTGGACTCATGCAAGCCGAATCAAGGGACCAGTAGATCCGTCTAAATTCACCAACGACCCCGGGTGGGAAGTAAAGGGCACACCTGGGAGCCTGAAACTGACACTTAAGAAGCGAGTAAGCTCTAATTAAAAAGACAGGCTACATTATTCCCACCCCACCACAGGTATGAGACTTTTTCCACATGGGAGATAGACTGTGGGATCCAACATACTATTCCTTCCTGGCAGAGCTCCGAGCAACAGGAGCACCAGTGGGGGGGGGGAAGATCTGCTGAATGCAGCAGTGAAAATAAGATGTAATGCTGAAAATTGCTGGGGAAATTGTAACCCTTTTGTATGCTTTATTTGTTTAGTTTGTAAGGAGGAGTGGTGGACCCATTGCAGCAACAGTTACCCTCCAAGGGGAGTGTGTAAAAATTGTTATTCGGACCAAAGGCTACTCACCTCTCAGGTCCTGGCTACCAAAGTGGCTGCCAGAGAACTTTTAAGAGGGTCTGAAAAGTGGTGGAAAATTTTTACAAAGGGGATAAACCCCCAGTTCTATTGTTATCATTCTAACGAACCTGCCCCATTTGTGGCTAGGATAGTAGCCGCCCTGTGCAGATGGTGGGTACCTGAACTCAGTTGCTATACCCCTCAAATTAAGAACTGCAAGTGGTATAAATACATAAAACGTATCAAAAAGCATGGGTCAAACACCCCTCCTGAAGAATACTCCTGCTGCCGAGAAGATGGAACTCCCCACAGCTCGTAGCAACCGAGTTGATGGGCAAGGCAAAGGAGATGAGAGCAGTGGAGGGGGGAGCCCGAGAAAAAGGGGAAAACGAGGAACAGGTACCCAGAACCGTCGAAAGTCCAAGGGAAAAGAAAAGTCTGAGGTAAATTGGAAGGAAAATAAAAAAAGCAGTTGTGGAAAATGGGGAAGCTACCACCTCCAATTAGGAATCTTATATATAATGCTTTTGAGATCTGCGCTTGCAAGCCATGAACCCTTTAAATGGTCACTAATACAATGGGAAGGTCAGAAGGAAATTCAAACACAAATTACTTCGAAAGGTCCTAGCTTTAACATAACCCTGGATGACCTACTTGATAGGACGGGTTCTAGCCCCTATAGTGTATTCTACATGTGTCCAGCATCTAACCCAGGGAGGTCATACTGTAACTACCCCGGAGAATTTTACTGTGGATATTGGGGCTGTGAAACAATTTCCCTGGGATGGTCGGTTCAAATCCAAGATAAATACTTAAGGGTTGAAAGAGGTCCACATGGATGTAAAAAGCCCTGGACAGATCCGTCAGGGATGGTGACTTATATCGGTACTTGCAAATGGGTCTATCTTAACGTCACGCAACCCCAAGACCCAGGATGGGTAGTAGGAAAATTCTGGGGAGTTAGAATATGGGAACCCGGGAAAGACCGGGGGGGGCATATGGTTATAAAGAAGGAAATTGTACCCCACGATCCTCAACCTGTTGGACCGAATCCTGCAATAACAGACTCAGAAGCCACAATAATGAATCAAGGTGACTTAGACAGCATGACCCCAGAAAATTTCACGGAGGCTAATAATAGATCACAGTTAATGGAGACCACGGCCGTGACACAACCAAGTAGAGGGACCCTATGTAAAATCCTACAAGCCACCTTTAGGGTGTTAAATGGCACATACCCCAATTTAACTAAAGAGTGCTGGTTGTGCTACAGTATTAATCCACCCTTTTATGAAGCCTTAGGTTCTGTAGCAAAGTCTAGAAGAATAAACGGGACCAATCCTTCCTTGTGCCTTTGGAAAAGGGGAAAAGAAAGCACCCCAGGGGTATCGGTGGCTCAGGTAACTGGGAAGGGGAGGTGTATAGGCAACATACCTCGGGATAAAGACCACCTTTGCAGGGTAAAAATGACTGTAACCGACTCCCACAAACCGGCCCAATGGTTGATCCCTGCTGCAAACACCAAGTGGGTTTGTAACACATTAGGGGTAACCCCGTGTATATCAATATCTAATTTTAATGAAACATCCGAATACTGCATTCAGGTCATGGTAGTCCCCCGGATTGTGTACCACCCAAAAGACTATGTGTATGCTCATCAATTCACTCCAAAACACCACTTAGAGAAACGAGAACCGTTTACAGCCCTCACAGTTGCTATATTACTAAGTATAGGAAGTGCTGGGGTGGGGACAGGAGTGGCTTCCTTAGTGAACCAGCAGCAAGGATTTAAGGATCTTAGAATTTCAGTAGATGAAGATTTAAGTAAAATAGAGAAGGCAATAGACGGTCTCATAAAATCAGTAAGATCTCTTTCAGAAGTTGTATTGCAGAATAGACGGGGATTAGACCTGTTGTTTTTACAGAAAGGGGGACTGTGTGTGGCTTTGCGAGAGGAGTGTTGCACCTATGCAGACCACACTGGGATAGTAACTGACACCATGGCTGAGCTCCGAAAACAACTGGAGCAGCGTAAGAGAGAAAGGGAGGCCCAGCAAAATTGGTATGAGTCTTGGTTTAAATATTCACCCTGGCTAACGACCCTCTTGTCAAGCATAGCTGCACCAGTGATTTTAATAATTTTAGGGCTTACTTTCGGCCCCTGTATTTTCAACAAAATAATTAACATTGTAAAAAGCAGGTTAGAAGCCGCTCACCTCATGTTAATACGAGCAAAATATGAAGCCTTAAATGGGAAAGAGGAAAAAGATTACCTGGAGTTAAGTAAGAGGGAATTACAAAGATTTAGCGAACAAAAGTAATAATATAGAAAAAGGGGGGACTTGTAATAAATAAGAGGCCTTTTGTTCGCCTGACAGACTTTAGACCTTGGAGGAATATCACCAAGATTTGTGAGGTCAGAATGGGGGTTGTTCTGCTTTGATCCTCTGACAGACAGACCTTGAAAAAGATATCGCTAGAACTTGTTAATAGCTTTGCTCTGCTTGATAGGCCTTAAAGTAAAAAGCCAGAATGTGTTTTGCTTTGCTTGCATAATTACATATTGTTTTAAGTGCCAAGAAAGGAGTCAGTGGCTGAGGAAGACTACTCGCCCTCATCCCCCGACCACCAGAAGGCAGAAAAAGACCCCCTAGCAACTGGAGGAGCATGCGCTGAACTACTAAAGGAGGAGCACGTCACCCAAAAACCTAACAGCTTAAAAGGAACAGACTAAGGGGGGGTGGGTGCAGCAGGTGGTGGAGTGGAGACTCCCCTGCTGTCCAGCGCGCTGAATTTGCTTTTGCTTTCTGTAACCAATAAATCTTTAAGTTGTTATTTGATCTTTTATGGCCCATTGCGCTCATTTATAACACACACCACTCTCACTGACCATATCACAATGACCACCCACAGCCCATACCCACTGACCACCCAAACTAGCAAAACACACTGAGCACTCTGCACTAATCTCACCCACTGACCACGCCCTACTGACCATCCTCCAGCAACCTTCAATCTGACTGCTCCTATTGTCCACACCCCACTGACCACAGCCAGTGACCACACCCCAATGCCAACATCCTACTGACCACTCCTCACTGACCACACCCACGGACTGCACCCCACTCATCCCCCAAATGACCAAACCTCCACTGAACACATCCACTGACCCCATCCACTGAGCACACTGAATGACCACCCAACTGAGCACAACTCCATTGACCACAACCACTGACCACACCTTCTGCCCACACCCATTTCTCATAGCCACTGGCCATATCCACTGCCCACATCCCCTTCCCCTCCCAACTCACCACATTCCCTTCCCAAGGGCCAGGGGACAAGGTCCAGCAGCTGTGCTGGTTCTGCAGAGCCACAACAGCCCCTGGTTCCATGAGTTTCTGTACTGTCAGCAGCAGTTCCTTGGTTCCAATGATGGCCTGCCGGGTCACAGTGGATGTTTGGTTTCGTGAAGTTCTGCAGTGTCACCATGGCCTACCTGGTTCCATGAGCTTCCCTGGTGCCAAAATGGACTCCTTGGATGGGCAGGGTAACAATGGACCATTGGCTCCATGCAGCCCCACTGGGTCACCATGGACTCCTTGGTTCCATGAGGTTCTGGTGGTCTTGCCATGGTCTCCTTGGATCCACAGTGTCACAATGAACCACTGGATCCACGTGGCCCTGCTGTGTCACAATGGCCCCTTGGTTCCATGGGACCTCAGTGTCACAATTGACTCCTTGCTTCCATGGGGCCCCTCAGAGTCAAAATGGCCCCTTCACTCCATGAGGAATACAAAAGCTTAGTAGAAACCGTGAGAATATCCAGGTTAACACACCTGGGAACATAGGTCTGCATTCCAAAGAGGAGTTAAAGATGAGAATGGAACCAGCAATTTCCATCTTCAACAGAGATCCAGGGAAAGGACAGGGACAGAGAATTCAGCTGAAAGATTCAGAGAATTCTGCTTACAGAGATCAGTTTTGGTCATACTGTCCCTTGCATAAAGGTGGCATCATTCCAGGCAGCCTGTACTGAGAATGTGGTTACCTAGTGGGGTTTGTTGTTCAGGAAACCTTCTCTGGATTTTTTATTCTTTCCTCACATTCAGCAAAACTTCTCCTGTGCCTGTGTGCAGGCAGAGCCCTGAGGAGAGCAGGTGGGACATGGTGCAGTGGGCTGGGACACCCAGCTGCAGAGCTCAGGAGACAAGGTTCTGGTGCAGGGCACAGGGATGTCAGTCCCAGGTGGGCGATATCAGACATGATGAGGCTGGGGATGAGGAGCAGGTTGTCCAAACAGGGTCAGCCTGCAAGGGGCTCATTCTTCTGCATGCCCAGAATTCCTAAGGAGTCATTCACCCTCACTCCAAACTGAATTCCATTAATCTGCACAAGCCCTGAAGACTTGAAGACACTTGAAAAAAGACAAAGAGCTCCTGAGGGATTTCTGTATTTTAATGATCCCCATGGTGGATTTGGGGCTGAGTCCAGGAGCCCCAGACACTGAGAGAAGGTTGAAGAAGCTGCCCAAGGAGTCAGAAGCAAAACTGCAAGTCCCTTGGAGCATCAGTGGCCCCACTGAGGGCAGGGACTGCCAAAGGCTCTCCTGGTGAGAGCAGATCCTGGAGGGCAGGATTGCAGGAGACAAAGGCTGTGAGCAGGAACTGCAATGCTGAGCAAGGCCTGGGCTGGTTGGAGGCAGCAGAAAGGCCAAGGCCTGAGCCCAGGCCTGGCCCAGCAGGGCCTGTCCCTCACGGGTGGCTCGGGGCTGTTCCTGGGGCACTGGGATGGGAGGGGCAGCAAGGACAAATGGCACCAACCTGTGTGACACTGCAGATGCTCATGGAACCAAGGGCCAGTGTGACACAGCAGGGCCTCATGGAAACAAGAGGCCATTGTGAGCCTGCGGGGCTGTAACACCACAGAACACTGAAATGCTGGGGGTGACCAAAGGTTCCTTTACTCGAGCTTGGTGCACAGGAGAAACACCAGCCAGATATTCTCAAGAGGTCAAAATGGCACAAAAATTTTACTGGCAAAATATAGAAAGTCAAGGAATTTTGGAAAAGGATTTAGTTTAGCATCCAAGTTATCATACAAAAAACTTCTCATAGCAGTAACTTCATAAACTTTACCCATTTAACCTCAAAAGCTTTAAACACTTTAGTAGTTGAGGTACCCAAAACTGTTTCATATAAAGAGCATTAGAAGAGCAAGAAAGAGAGAGAGAATGAGAGAAGCTCTGCAGAAAGACACGCATATTGTTACCATGTCCCACCTGCTCTCCTCAGGGCTCTGCCTGCACACAGGCCCAGCAGAAGTTTTCCTGTTGGTGAGGAAAGAATGGAAACAGCTGAGCAGGTTTCCTGAACAACAAACCCCACTCAGGAACCACATTCTCAGTACAGGCTGGCTGGAATGATGTCACCTTTCTACAAGGGACAGTGTGACCAGAACTGATCTCTGTAAGCAGAATTCTCTGAGTCTTTCAGCTGAATTCTCTGTCCCTGTCCTTTCCCTTGGTCTCTGTTCCAGATGGAAGCTGCTGGTGCCATTCTCACCTTTAACCCCTCTTTTGAATGCAGACAGATATTCCTAGGTGTGTTAAGCAGTTGCTGCTCAATGTTCATGCAAAGCTTTTGTATCCTCATGGAGCCAAGGACAGCCTTGTGACACAGCAGGGTCTCATGGACCAAGGAGACAATTGTGACAGTTCAGAGCCTCACAGAAACAAGGCTCCATTGTGACACTCAGGGGAATTTTGGAATCAAGGAGACCATTGTGACACAGCCAGGCCACATGGAACCAATTGTGACAATGCAGATCCAAGGAGACCATGGTAACACTATGGGACCCCTTGGATCCAAAGGGCCATTGGGACACTCAAGAACTTCATGGAACCCAGGGTCCAGTGTGACATAGTGACGCCACCTTGGAACAAGAGAACCATTGCTGACAGCACAGAAACTCATGGAACCAAGGGACCATGGGGAAACAGCAGGGCCACATGGAACCAAGGAGACCTGTGACATTTAGGAACCTATGGAACTGAGGGTCCATTATGGCACTGCAGAAACAAGGAGACCATTGTGACACTATGGAAGCTCATGGAACCAAGCAGCCATTGTGACACTCCAAGGCCTCACTGAACCAGGGAGACCATTGTGACAATCCAGAACCTCATGGCACTAAGGGTTAATTGTAACACAGCAGGGTCCCATGGAACCAATTGTCCATTGAGACAGTGCAGATCCCTTGAGATCATGGTGACATTTTAGAAGCTCATGGAGCCAAGTGTCCATTGTTACAGTCTAGAACCAAGGAAAGCATTGTGACAGTACAGAACCTCATGGGATCAAGATTCCATTGTTATGCAGTGGGGCTTCATGGAACCAAGGAGCTGCTGTGACACAGCAGGGCTGCATGGAACCAATGGTCCATAGTGATACTGCAGATCCAGGGAGACCATGGCCATACCACGGAACCTCATGGAACCAAGGGTCCAGTGTGACACAGCAGAACCTCTTGGAATCAAGGCAATCATGGTACATTATGGAACCTCATGGAATCACAGATCCAAAGGAAAACTGAGGAGCCTCACTGGAACAAAGGACATCATTGGTGGGACAAAAGCTCTTTGAAACTCTTGGGCATTGTGACACTGCAGAGCCTCATGGAACCAGGGGCACCACTGTGACACTGAGGAACCCCATGGAACCAAGCAGCCATTTTCACACTGCAGAACCATGGAGACCATGGTTGACAGTACAAAACCTCATGGAACTGAGAGGCCATTGTTATACTGCAAGGCCTCATGGAACCAAGGGGCCATTGGGACACTGGGGCTCCATGGAACCAAATATTCATTGTGACCCAGAGAGGCTGCTTGTAACCAATTGTCCATTGCCATACTGCAGATCCAAGAGACACTATGGCAGTTCATCAACCAAGGGGAAGTTGTGACACACCAAGGGTCCATGGAACCAAGGAGAGCATTGTGGCAGTGCAGAACCAAGGAATCATTTTGACATTATGGACCCCAATAAAACCAAGGGGCTATTGTGGAACTGTACAAGGGACATAATGGAGTCAAGGACAGCACTGATACTGAAATGTGCTGGATAGAAACTTTTGAACACAGTTTTGAGTATTCTTTATTACAGCATGGTGGTCACTCTGGTAATCCTTCATCCATTTGTGTGTACTGGGCATCAAGTAAACAGTGATTTATCACACATGCTGATTACGTCCTCATTAGCTATCCCCACTTCCTTTGACTTTATTTTACATAGTGGTACCCATTATCACAAATCCTTATGTGGTTCATTGGGGTCTGTCTTCAACATCTGGTAAAGGTGGCTGTTCCTCGATCCCTGCTTTTGAATGATGGAAATTTCCTTGTTTTGAATAATTTCTGCTTTATCAGCTGTCTTTCAGAGCTGAGCTGGCATCCTGCTTGCACTTTGAATGACTTGTGTTTGCCTGAGTGACATCTCTGATCTGTTTCTCCAAGGCTGTGCTCTTCTGTTCTACTATCTTTGATAAAAGTAAATGTTCTCTTCTCCTGTCCTTGTTACAGTGCTCACCCCACATGAGACATGCCAGCAATCCCCTCCAACCCATGGGCTTGGGGTGGGCAAGTGTTCCTGAGGGAACAGGGATGGGACAGCTGGGCTGGACCAATCTGAGGGATGTTCCGTTTTGTGTCACATCATAATCAGCAATAAACTGAGAGACGTGGGGGGAGCAAAGGGAATAGGGGATTGATTTATTTTTTATTATATTTTTCTTTCAGAACACCACCTATACTTCTGCCCTTGGGTAGTTAAACATTTTCCATTGATAGATTTCCTGTGGATTTCTTTGCTTCTGTTTATGGTATTGCTTATTGTAGTTTGTTTTTTTGTGGGGGTTTTTTATTGTGGGTAGGTTTTGCTTTGTTTTTTATTTTTGGTCAGGTTTGTTTTTTTCCCTGTTTACTTTCTTCTGATGCATAAGTTTTTTCTCCCTTTTCATGTTGCTTGGTTTGCACCCGATAGCAAAGCAAATCTACCCAACTCAGTCATCTTGCCCAATTATGTTTTGCAGTCATCATCAACTAGACAGTTTGGTCACAGACTGCCTGCAACTTGGGAGCATCCACAAAGGAATTGAAAGTGCATTTCATGCCATTATAGAGTTAATAGAAATGTTCCACACTGGTGGTCAAGGGCTGGTCACTGAGGGATGTCACCAGTGAGTGGCTGCCAATGGGACTCTGTGTCTTGGATGACATTTGACCCTCATTCTTCAACCAAATTTCCACTCACGCCATGCTCCACTCCTGCAGCCCAGCTCTGTCCAGTCTGGCTCTGAGGAGAGCACAGCAGATCATGTCCCAGGCCTGGCTAAAGTCTGGGCACACAACATCCCCTTCTTTTCCCTCCCACAGGGGTTCTGCCATTCCTTGCCTTGTGCTGCCAGTGCCTGGAATGGCTGCAGGAGGATTTGCCACATGCCCTTCCCTGCTGAGCCTGACCAGGCTGTGACTCTCCCAGTGCCCCTCCCTGCCCTGTTTGCACACTGGTTCCATATCTGCCCTTCCCAAGTGCCCAGGACCCTCTGGGATGGTTCTGGCCTTTCCAATTGGTTTGATAGAGGTCTCACAGTGACACTGCCCAGCCTTCTCAACATCCCTGACACCAAAGGCCTTTTCCACATCCCTGAGTTCCAGGTCAGTGCCCAGAACAGAACACAGCCCTGTCCAGGTGCTCAGGGTGGTTCAGAAGGGAGGCAGCTCTGATTTCTCCCCACAAACCCCCACCCCAACGGTCTCTCTGTGCAGTCCATGATGTCCTGAGCATTTTTTCCTGAAGTCTCCTTACCCAGGATGTTTCTCTCTATTGAATCCTACCCACAGTCCAGCAGTGAATTCAGGTGGTTTCCCAGAGTTCAGTGGCCTCAAGGCACCGTTTGTGCCACCAGAACTGTGCCAGCCCCGAGTGCTGATGATGGTGTTTGTGCTCACTCGGGTTCATCTCCCCACACACATACGATGCACTGCTGAAATCTCCTCAGTACAGAGCAAACTCAGACTGCTCACTGGTCACTTGGTGTCCCTCCATGCAGGGACAAACAACCTCCTGCAGATGGGGCAGAGGCCAGTGCTGGGTGTGGTGGTTGCAGGGGCTGGTGTGGGACAATTGCCCTGGGGCACCTTCCCAGGCTGTGGCCAGAACAAAGACACAGCCCAGGCCCTTCTCTGCTGCTCCCTCAGGTCCATGCCAGGAGCTCTGGCTGTGCCAGGACACTGCTGTGTGCCCCCTGCACACTGCCCCTCTGCCCCAGGCACTGGGCTTTGCTTTGCATTCCTGGAGCACATTGCTGACAGCAGCTCTGCAGGAGAGCAAAGCCTTCCTGCCCTGCCCTCAGGAGATGCCCTTTGCTGATGGAGCTGCTGTGCTGGAGCCCAGCTGTGTCCCAGTAGTGCCCATGGCCTGTCCCTGCCTGTGCTCACAGCACGGACACGCAGCAGGACAGTGACCAAGCTGCCAGAGCACTGCGGCCTTACAGGCACAGAAGGGCTGGCAAGGAGAGCGTGGAGCTGGGAAGAGCAGATGTGGGAAGAGCCAGGGCCATTGTCATTGGCTGTGCTGCTGTGCTGGGAGACTCTTCCCTCCACCTCTGCTCACAGGCACTGCCCTGCAGAGACAGAAAAGGGCTGAGGAAGGGTCCGGGACACACAGGAGAGGGCAAGCACTTGTTTTTATTTAAATGCATAGGGAAGAGACCTCTTGAACATATTTGTGTTTCAAAGGGTAGATATTAATGTGGAAATGAAAGGAGTAGTGTTACAGTATTTCCTAAAATCCAGAGCAATATTAGAAAAAGTTACTGAAATAAAAATGGACAAATAAGGGGGAGAAAAGCTTTAGATTTTAAGGAGTTAGACTCTAAAGGCTCTGGTGCAGAAAAGAAAACATAGAGTCATTAATTTTCTTAGGCCACCTTTGAGCTCCTGGTTCTTCAGGCTGTAGATGAGGGGGTTCAGGGCTGGAGGCACCACCGAGTACAGAACTGACAGGGTCAGATCCAGGGATGAGGAGGAGATGGAGGAGGGCTTCAGGTAGGAAAATACTGCACTGCTGATAAACAGGGAGACCACAGCCAGGTGAGGGAGGCAGGTGGAAAATGCTTTGTGCTGTCCCTGCTCAGAGGGGATCCTCAGCACAGCCCTGAAGATCTGCACATAGGAGAAAACAATGAACACAAAACAACCAAGTGCTAAGGAAGTAGTGAAAGCAGAAGCCCCAAATTTCCTGAGGTAGGAGTGTGAGCAGGAGAGCTTGAGAATATGGGGGATTTCACAGAAGAACTGGCCTAGGGCATTGCCCTTGCACAGGGGCAGGGAAAATGTATTGGCTGTGTGCAGCAGAGCAGTGAGAAAGCCACTGGCCCAGGCAGCTGCTGCCATGTGGGCACAAGCTCTGCTGCCCAGGAGGGTCCCGTAGTGCAGGGGTTTGCAGATGGACACGTAGCGGTCGTAGCTCATCACAGTCAGGAGGAAATACTCTGCTGAGATAAAGAAGACAAAGAAAAAGAGCTGTGCAGCACATCCTGAGTAGGAGATGTTCCTGGTGTCCCAGAGGGAATTGTGCATGGCTTTGGGCACAGTGGTGCAGATGCAGCCCAGGTCAGTGAGGGCCAGGTCGAGCAGGAAGAAGAACATGGGGATGTGCAGGTGGTGGCCGCAGGCTACGGCGCTGATGATGAGGCCGTTGCCCAGGAGGGCAGCCAGGGAGATGCCCAGGAAGAGGCAGAAGTACAGGAGCTGTAGCTGCCGTGTGTCTGCCAATGGCAGCAGGAGGAAGTGGCTGATGGAGCTGCTGTTGGACATTGCTTCACCCTGGACATGGTGGGCTGTTGGAAGAAAATACTGAGAAGCTGGAACAGCTTTCCATGATCAATTGTATCCTATTTTCTAACACATTCATGGAAAACCCTCTTTCTCTGGAGAAATTTAGGTTACCTATTTTTTTTATGGGTACTTTAGTTCAGTTTTCTGATGCTGATTTGCAGCCCCATCTTCATCAATACTCTTAGCCTGAGCACTGGAGAACCCAGATAAAACAGGTCTCCCTGAGCCACAGTGCAGTCAGACCTGCTGGTCCCACACAGCTGCCCTTTGCTCATTACTCCTCCCTCTATTTCAGGGTGATCTCAGTTAAAACATACTTGGAAATAAAGAGGAGTATTATAAGAGTCTGGTTTAAAAATAATTTTCTCCAAACACTTCTCTCTTTCCCTATGCAGCTGGACAGGGAGCAATAGAAAGGGTTGGTCTGGCTCTCTGCTGCCTGGGGTTTTGCCTACTTGGAGCTGTTTCTCTCTATCCAAGCTTTGTCCCTGCCAGTGTTCCCAGAGCCCAGCCCAGCCCTGGGGGCTCAGCTCTGCCCTGCACACCCCTCCCATCAAAAGAGACTGCCCAGGGGCATCTCCCTGGCAGCAGGGCCTTAAGGGCAGCTCAGACAAACTGAGATGCTGCAAGCCAAGGTGCTGCTGCTGCTGTCTGTAGGCAGAGGAGATTCAGTAGGCACTTTGTGAGGGAGATGAGAGGCAGATCTGCTGATGCCCAGTGGGACAGTGCAGGAGTCTCAGTGACACAGACACACCTGACAGCCCCTTTCCCTTCCCTTGAGGAGAATGCTGAGAGCAGCCCTGGCCATGCAGCACCATCTGCACAGCAGGAGGAATCTGCCCTGATGGGGGTGGCTCCTTCCCCCACCAACTTCTCCCCACAGTCCATGGGGAGCTGCCAGGCAGGCTGAGAGCTGCCCCTGGCAGGTGGCACATGCCTTGGGCTGGCCAAGAGCCCTGAGGGCTGCAGGAGCTGCTCTGCAGGACAGTCCTGGGCAGCCCTGGCTGCAGCCCCAGCTTCAGCCCCTGCAGCCGTCCCTGGCAGCAGGAGCCATCCTGCCCTGTCCCTCTGATGGTGCCCAGGGCAGCCCTGCTCTGCAGCACATCCTCCTTCTCCTCCTCTGCCTCTGAGAAACTGGGAGAGTCCTCCTGACATATCCCCCAGGCTGTGGGGTTGCTGGCTCCAGGAGATCCCTCCAGGAGCACAGGGAACATTGCCCTGCACCCACAGACTCACCATGTCCAGGGCTGTGAAGATGTTTCCCCAAGTGAAGTCTCAGCTCAAAGTCTTCCCAGTCCTGATTGCCTTTAGCCTGTCTGTGCCTGGCTCCTGTCCCCTCAGTGCCTGCAGGCAGTGCCCTCAGCCCTGCTGGGCTCGGAGAGGAGCTGCTACTCAGCAGAAATGTCTTTTTGAAGCTCTTCTTGATTTACCTTGGGAGCTGCATCTGTGCCAGGAGTCCAGACCAGCTCAGCAGAACAGACACAGCACAAGGACATTAATGAACCTCTCAGGACTTTCTTGCTGTTTACATAAGACTCCGTCCCTGAGAGAGTGTTTAATAAATTTCTCAAGGTCTCAAAATCACAATCAAGCTCAAAAGTTCCTTGAAGTTTTAATGGGTTCCAATGAGGAACACAAACTGAGAAAGTGTCCTGTGGTTCCAGTTAGAACAGAACACTGGAGCAGTGATGAGAGATGGAGACAAACAAGGCAAAGGTGTCTGATGCTGAGCAGACCTGGATGTGTTTCAGGAATGCAAAAGGCCAAGGCCTGAGCCCTAGCCCCTGGCCAGGCAGATCCTGTCCCTCCCTCATTGCTCAGGGCTCTTCCCAGGGCACTGGGCTCTGGGGATGTGCAATGCCAAGGGCAGGACCATGGGGCAGCCCCTGCCAGGCTGCTGAGCAGGGACAAGGAGGCAATGAGGCCCCAGCACAGCAAGGTTCACTTGTCCCCTGCTGGCCTCAGGCCCAGGGCCAGCAGCCATGGCCCAAGTGCTGCAGCAGTTGGCTCTGGCAGGGCCTTTCAGCTGCTGCCCATCCCTGTGCCCTGTGCAGCCCAGGCTGTCCTACGGTGTCCATGCCCTGCGCCTCTGTCCCTGCAGGCTGTCGTCATCCCCCGGCTGCCCCACCTCGCTGGCCCTTCCTTTGCTGACAGTTCTGCCTGCCTCTGCCTGGCCACACAGAGCCTTGGGATGCTCCAGTCTCATTCTGGGGGAGGTGTTGCACCACAGCCCTGCCCTGGGTCTGAAATCCCTTTTACTTTCTTACCATTTTGGGCCTCCTCAACTGCACTTGACATTAATTTTCTTTCTCCGGCTGTTCTTTACTATGTCAAAAACACCCACCATCTCTGAAACCACCTTTCAGTCCTTCCCATGCTTCTCAGTCTCCGCCTTTGTTCTCAGTCTCCACTCCACTGAGTGTGGAGTTCATTTGTCCCTGTATTGTGGTCATGTGCTTGAGGCCTCCAAACCCCACCTTGGGAGATCTGTGGGCTCTCTCCAGGCTATTGAAAAATTGAAAGATTGTGCTCATAGTCTAAGAACGTCAGCAGATGACAGGGCAGTCAGGCCTGTGTGTCCTGGCTACATTTGTCTTGTGCAATCTTTGGATAGATGTAATTTTGAAAGTAGAATTCCGATTTTGGCTATTGACACCTAGGTGAGAAGGGCAGTTCTTTTCCACTGGGTGGAAAACACTGAGCCCCAGTGTTATGTGCTAGATGAGAGACAGCCTTCAGGAGGCCAAAGCCAACCTGAGCTGCCTGTCCTTTCCCTAGGAAGGCAAGCACATAGCCCCAGTGCTCCAGGGGCTGATGAGAGGCAGCCCTCGACACACCAGGATCAGCCAGACCTGTATGGTGGCCCCAGGAAGGCCCAGCCAGCCAGATCTGTTCCATGGCCCCTTGGTTCTATGCGGCTCCTCAGTGTCACAATGTTCTCATTGCTTCTGCAGAGTCACAATGGCCCTTTGGTTCCATGAGGCCCTGAAGTGTCATTACGGTGCTCATGGTTCCACGAGGTCCTCACAGTGTCACAATAGTCCCTTGGATCCATGGGGTATCCAAAGTGTCACCATGGTCTGCACAGGAAGGAAACAACCCATCCCCAGTGTTGCAGGGGCAGATGAGGACAATCACCAAGGCCAGCCAGATTAGATGGCAGTGGCAGATTTTGTCTGGGAGCTATCTTTGGATACACATTTGGAGGTGAAATATCACTTTCAGATGGATGCCTGGAGGAAAAGGAGGGCTCTTTTCCATAGGAAGGAAAGCATGGAACACCATTATTTCAGGGGCAGATGAAAGGCAGCCATCAGAGGCCATGGCCAGCCCAACGTCTCTGTTCTGGAAGCTTCTGTGTGAAAGAAATCCTTTCTATAGGAAAGGGAATCTATGTTTTCTACACCAAAGATATACGGAATTTTGGAGGTGGAATCCCACATTCAGCCATTTCTGCATTGATCGGGATGGTGGCTCTTTCTGTAGGAAGGAAAGCACAGAGCTCAGGGGTTTCAAAGGAAGAAGAGGAGACAGGTGTCTACTGGGAAGCCAAGACAGCCAGGCCTGTTCATCCTGACAGCTTTGTCATGGAGAAGTTCTTGAATATACATTATTTTGTGAGCTGAGTCTCAATTTTGATCACGGACACTTTGATGAAGAGGATGGTTCTTCTCTGTAGGAAGGAAAGCTCTGAGTCCTAGTGTTTCAAAAGCAGGTGAGAGGCAGCCCCCAGGAGGCCAAGTGCAGCCAGATCTATCTCTCCTGGCAGCTTTCACTTGGGAGCAATCCTGAGTTTTGGAGGTAGAATCCCAGTTTTGGCCATGGGTACCTGGTCAAGATGGATGGATTTTTCCATAGGGAAAAAAAAAAGTGCAAAGTTCAAGTGTTTTGGCAAAAAATGAGAGGTGGGGACCATAGGGCAAGCCAGCCAGATGTCTATCCTGGCACCTTTCATCTGGGGCTATCCTTCAATAGAGGGATTTTTGCAGGTGGAATTTAATTTGGCCATGGCTGCCTGGCCAGGAAGGAGAGTTCTTTTCATTAGGAAGGAAAGAACAGAGCTCCAGTATTTCAAAGGCAGATGAGAGCCAGCCCTTAGAAAGCTACAGCCAGCCAGATCTGTCTCTCCTGGCAGATTTCATCTTTGAATATGAGGAAATTTGGAGGAGAAATCGGAATTTTGGCCATGGGCACCTTGATGAGAAGGACAGTTCTTTTCCATAGGAAGAAAAGCACAGAGCCCCGGTGCTTCAGCAGCAGATGAGCAGCAGCCTCATCATGCCAAGGTCAGCCAGACCTGTCGAGTGGCCTCTGGGAGGCCCAGCCAGCCCGACCTGTTCCATGTTCCCTTGGATCCATGAGACCCCACAGTGTCACAATGTTCTCCTTGGTTCTGAATTGGCACAATGGCCCTGTGCTTCCGTGACACTTTGCAATGACACAATGGGTTCTTGGTTCCACAAAGCCCTGAAGTGTCACCATGGCCCCTCGGCTCCATGCGGTCCTGCTGTGTCACAATGGCTCCTCTGTGACACTCTGGGCCCCACGGTGTCACCATGGCCCCTTGGTTCCATGAGGCTCCGCAGTTTCACCATGGTCGCTGTCAGAGGCTGGATGAGATCGATGTCCCAGACACCCTGGGATGCTCAGAGTGCCCGTGTGGGACCCGGGTTGGCTCAGGCCTTGGTATGTGGGGAACAGAGCCCTGCCCAAAGCCATGGTGCTCCCCAGCACTGATTGGCCGAGCTGTCTATCAATCACACAGCAGGCAGAACTCCCCCAGCTCTGATTGGTGGAGCTGTCAATCAATCACACACTACCAACTGGTGCCAACCCTGACTCTGATTGGACAAGCAGCTGGCAGTCTGTCCAAAGGGGCGGGCCCATGCTGGCCAGGGGTTAAACCCAGAGCAGGAGGTCAGCCCCTGGCCTGGATCCTGCCTTCTGCTGGGGATTTTCTGTGAGTAGTGCTGGAACTCGAGCAGCTGGTGCCTATATGTGTGTCTTTCTATAGATCTTCTGTTGTTCTTTATTTGTCCTCCATCTAGTCCTATTTACCTGGAAAATTTTGGGGTAACTAATCATCTAAAGGGTTAAATGTTTTTAGGTTGAATGGAGTTAATGCTATGGTAAGAGTTTTATGTTGAATTGGATGTTGTATTAAACCCTTTGCTCAAGTTCCTTGTTCATAATTTTCAAATTAGAGTTATATTTTTCCTATTTAAAATATTACTATTCTTTATTTCAAAAATCTAATTTTTAATTTTTATTTTAAAACTTCATATATAATTAGCAACCAAAAAATTATTGACCATTCGTTCTAGGTTACACAGTTCCCTTCATTAATTAAATAAGATCTATTGGTTATTGATTTCTCCCTCTTTAAGATAATTCATAATATTTGTAGTTTTTTTGTCATCTTTATTATCATTATTTTGTTAGACAGGTCAATGTGGGCATTTCCTGTCTAGGGAGACATTTCTGGGACATATTTGGGGTAGTTTTGGATCTGGGGAAAGTATTTAGAAAGAAAGTTGAGGGACTGGAGGACGCCTGGGGGCATCGAGTGAGATCTAAGAGCGAACTTAGGGATCCTGAGGGAAGGTCTAGGCTTCGGAGTGGCACTTGGGTGTCCAGGGGGCACTTGGAGGTCAGGGAGGGGAATCTAGGCAGGCTCTTGGGGGGCTCTAACAGGCTCTCTGGGGCGTGGGGGGTGATGGGAGTTGTACGCTCAGGAATAACAGGGTTATAAATGTCAGCAGAGCATCATGGGAGCTGTAGGCGCAATTGCAATGCCTCTCGGTGAGGCACAGGGCATGATGGGAGATGAAGTCTCAGCTAGAATGGCATTTTACCAGGACTGCGGAGCATTGATGGAAGCTGAAGTCCCGGAAGTGGTTCTTGCTGAGAGTTTGGGGTTCGGGAGGGCACCTGGGGGACACTTTTGCCTCTGAGCAGCGAGTTTGGATTCTCAGGAGGAAACCTATATGGTTTGGGAGCACTTGGGGGGAGTTTGGGAGCTTTAAAAGGGCTCTTTAGGCAGCAGGCACGGCAGGAATTTGAGGTGCATGACTGGGTTATGAGGTGCTCTGAGCTCACGGGGAATGGCAGGAGATTAATTCCCAGGAGTGGCTGTAATGGGCATCTATGGGGTTGGGAGCTTTCAGGGGATCTGGGGATGCTTTTGGGGGTTCCCGAATGGGAGCAGAGGGGGCACTTAGGTTTCCTTGGGGGTCTGGGGACACGTATGCGATACATGTGGGGGATACCAGGGGTTCTGTGGGGCTCAGGGCATGATGGGCATTGTAGTCCCGGCTCCAATGGGGCTCTATGGGGCCGCGGGGCATGACGGGAGTTACAGGCAGAAAGGAAAGATGGCGCCGACTCCAGGCACCGCCCCCGAAGCACCGATTCCCGGCCTGAACCTCCTTGGTGGCACCTGGGGCGGCACACACCTGAGCAGTGTGTCCGTTTGCACTGGGGAAAATTAGGAGTTGTAGATTGCGTGCAAAATAACAAAAAGGAAACATCCCTCTGCTTGCGTGAAACTACTTTTCCATGCAAAGCAGGTCCCAGGTGAGGGAGGACACACGGGATGGGGTTGGGGAATGTGGAGCAAGGTTGTCCACACTGGGTCAGACCTCAAGGCACAGCTTCTCTGAGCAGGCCAGACCTCCTGAGGAGAGACCCTGGATCAATATCAATCACTGAATGCTGCGGTCACCTCTGCTTTAAAGAGGACAGCAATAAAATGCACCATTTAAAGCAAGAATGTGTATTTTTCAGAAGCTCTTTGGAATATTTCTCCATAACTGAAGTAGGAAAACTTCCTGATGAACTGCACCAGACCAGAGGGAAATCAAGGCACAGGAATTGTTTGTTAGGAAACCTCTCAAGAATTCAGTCAGAATAAAACTCCAAAGTTTGTGATCCCGTTCATGGCTCCCACTAAGGGACACAACTGAGAAAGTGTCCCCAGGTTCCAGTTAGAGCAGGAAATTGGAGGCAGAGATGACAGGTGGGGACAAAGAGAAGCCAAGTCTCGATGCCCTGGGGCACAGCAGTGTCTGTGCCACCAAGGGCTGGGAGGAGACACCTTGTCCTGAGGCACTGGGGCCTCCTGGCACAGCCCCAGCAAGGCTGGGCACTGTCACCCCTTGTGCTGCCCTCAGCATCTCCCCACATCCCAGTGGCCTCAGGGATCTGCTCGGACCAGTCCCTGGGGAGCCTTGGTCAGGAATGGCCCTGGGGGCTCCTTCATGCTCCCAGGGACTGCAGGTTTTTCAGAGGCCTTTGGGTTTTGCTTTTGCCTTGCAGTCTCTGAGAGCTTTGTGCAATCATGGCCTCCAGTTATCTGCTTTAATTAGCCTCTAGAGAGCCTTTGTCAGTAACAACACTCAGTAGGGCTGAATTCCTCTAGGTGCTTCAGCTTTCCAAGGTTCTTTACTTTTTCCTTTCCACACTGAGTTTCTGAGAACTGACACCACTCAGGCAAAGAGGAGGTTTCAATTTTTTTTCAAGCATTTTAAAATTCTTACATTTCCCCACTGCAAACAGGCACAAAGTGCCACCAAGGAAATTCTTCATGCCTAAGGCAGAACCCTGCAAGGAATGCGTGCAACCTTTGCACTCCTTGGTTCCCTGAGGCCTTGCAATGTCACAAAGGCCCCTTTGGTTCCCCCAGGTTCTGTACTGTCACATTGGATATTTGGTTCCATGGAGCCCCACGGTGTCACAATGTTCTTTTTGGATCCATGGGCCTTGATCTGTCACAGTGGACTTTTGGCTCCATGAGGTTCTGTGCTCAGCAATGGTCTCTGTAGTTCCAAAGTGTCACAATGGACCCTTGGTTCCATGAGGTTCATTGGTGTCACCATGGTCTCCTTGGTTCCATGAGGTTCACTGGTGTCACCATGGTCTCCTTGGCTCCAGGAGGCATCACAATGTCACAATGCACCCTTGGTTCCATGAGGTTCCTGCAGCAGGACTTCCCCTATGGCCCAGCAGAGCTCATCTGTTCTGTCCATCAGCTGGGCCATAACTCAGGGCATCTTCCCCCTCTCAGGAATTGCTGAGATAACCCAGGCCGGACGTCTGTCCTGTCCTGAGTTCTCTCTGGTGCCAGGCATGTGGAATTCCCAGCTGACCATGAACAGCTTGCCTTGTGAGTAGACTGAAGGGAGGTAAGCCTTGAATTTCTGAGCGACTCACTCTTACTGTACAAACTAGAAAAGCCACTCAAAACTTTGACAAAGCAGAATTTTTCTGCATAGTCCCTGGAAACGGGCAGGGCTTCTCTCCCAATCTGGATGCATCTTTGTGGTTCCTTTTCTGGAAGCTGAGTGAAAGGGCTCCATGTGTACTCCCTCATCCATTCAGTGGTAAATTACATTGACTCCTGATCTGTGCTATTTCTTCACTAGCTGTAATAGAGGTTACCTCTTTATTGTGCACTATGTTTGTATTTATCTGTACTTCTTTTGTTTCTCCTGTGCAGTAAGTAATCCATTAATAGGCTCATATCTGTTCATCTTGAGTCCATTCAGTAAAAAATTCAGTTTAGACTAGACCTAAGCAGGTATTCTAAAGAACTTCTGAGCAAGAGCAATTTGGGCTGCAGGTCACCTGAAACAGAGCTACTGCCAGAAACTTGAGCATAAGACAGGATTTCTCTAAGCTTTCATTCCATTTGTAACATATTTCATTTAAAAACAAAAAGAGAGAAGATCTTTTTTTTCCACATTTATTCCTTTCCTATTTATACACTGATATCACCAATCTCCAGTTGACATTGATCCCGAGCACCTCCTAATGAAATTTGAATAAATATGAAAACCATGACCCTTTATGGCTGACAATCAACCACACTTTGTCCCTACCTCCACCCCACCATTTCCCCCATCCAGCCCCTGGCACTCAGAGCAGCCTTGCGCAAATCTGAGCTTCCTCCACTCCAGGCTGTGCCTGCAGCTTTCAGCTCCTTGGCACCAACTCCCACCTGCTTTCCTTGCAGAAGGAGCTGCCAGAGACACAGAGGGATGTTCATTTATTGTGAGCAAACAAACCAAGGGAAGGCACAGATCCATAAAAACATGCTGCATATTGCATTCACTTCCCACAGCAGACAGTGTCAGACCAATGGAAAACACGTTAGTGCCCAGTGCTGATCCCAAGATGCCCCAAACCGTCCCTGCCCCGATTCTGCCCAGATTTGCTCTTTGCACTGTAGTAATGCTGGACAAGGTTTAGGCCACGGTGGACATGTCTGTTCAAATCTGGGCCTTGCATGCACCAGTCAAAATCTCTATTCAGTTGCTATGTTTTGCTGTCTAGTTATTTTTGCATATTTTACTGTTCGTTCACACGCTTCTTTCACATGCTAGCTGTTTTTGTGTGTTTCTTAGTTTAGACCAGTGTTTATAATAGGTGCACGGGGTGAGAAAACTGTAGGAGTTTTTCAAAAACTTGTTGAAACCCCCCTTCAAGGCCTAAGGAACTTAAACTATGCTGAATCAGGAGGCAAGAAGTTGAAAACACAGAACACCAAGATTAGAAAATTCAAGGTAACAGGAGGCGAAGAAGATCCTGAAGACCGCCAATTACAGACTTTTAGGGGTTTGAATGGGTGGATCAGTGCCCTAAAATTACCAATTGTAAAGCGTGTCCCCATGTGGTTGATGGTTCTAGAAATGTGTAATTAAAGTGAATTGTAAACAATAAATGAGCTTCTGCAAAATCATATTGGTTTGCTGTCCAGAAGTCCTGTGTTTTTTCCTGCATTGCACACACGAGTCACACACTGAAGTCAGGAGCTCCATCCATGCCCAGAAGGAGGAAAAGAGAGAAAGTGGCTGAAGAGCTCTCTTGTGCACAGCTACAGCTGCACTAATGCCAATATTCTGGGCTCACAGGAACTTGATCCATCAGCCTGTGCAGCATCTGTTCCCTGGGTAGGAATCTGGCTGGATGGCCAGGCCCAAGGAGTGCTGGGCACTGGAGCCACATCCAGGGGTGTCCCCAGGGCTCAGGATTGGGGCCAGGGCAGTTCAGTCTCTTTCTTGCTGATCTGGACGAGGCCATCGAGGGCACCCTCAGTCAGTTGCCAGGTGAGCCCCAGCTGGCTGGGAGTGTGGCTGTGCTGCAGGGCAGGAAGCTCTGCAGAGGGATCTGCACAGGCTGGAGCCATGGGCCCAGGACAATGGGATGAGGTTCACCAAGGCCAAGGGCCGGCTCCTGCCCTGGGCTCACAGCCACCCCAAATCCCTGGCCGTGCCCTGCCCCTGATCCCCACAGCCTGTCCTGTTTCCTTCATCCCTGCATGGCCAGGGACTTTCTGGGACAAGAGAGCTCTGCTGTGGGGAGGGAGGGAGGTGTAAGTGCCACCACTGGAGTGGGAACCACAACTCATCAGGTTTGTGTCCTTTGGGCTCAGGAACTGGTTAGACTCAGAGGCATAGACAGGTTTCTCTTCATGGCCAACATAAAAAATGTAACAATCGTATAATTTTAATAAACATTAAGATTCTTCCCTCAGCTCTGTGCAATGTCAAAGCATTATCTGATGTGTTCTTCATGCACAAGGGATTTCCATACAGGAAATCAGTTTTAGACAAAGACATTACAAAGGGTGATTCTGTGATAGATGTAGACAGAGTTAATATGTTGACTACTGTGGAACATTAGAGAACAACTGGAAGAGGCAATCTGGGAGCAATGGGATGGCCATAGAACCACGTGGTCTAGTGAAGAGATGTCCTTAGACATGGCCATTTAAACAGGAGAGGTGGAATCACCCAAATGAAGAGGGACATGAAATAATAGACAGTATGGTGGTAACACAGGTAGAAGGGGAGAGCAGTATTTCTTCTCCTGCCATCAGTAGAGTTCCAGGAAATTTCTGTACTCTCCTGGTGGGAAAATTTTGACATTTCTTCAAGTACTCAAATGCTCCAGCTTATGAGATGTGCACTGTGCAGGCTGCAGGTCTGCTACAGCCCCAGAGGGCTCCTGTCCCATAAACATCTGCTCTGGCCCATTCCAAAATGGGGAGTAGCACATTCCTGGGATCATCAGGGAGCTGAGGTCGGAAAAGAACCTCAGCAGGTCTGCAGCCCAACTTGTTAGAAACTGGGTCAGACCAAGTGGTTTAAAGCTTGCTTTGGTGTAAATTTGAAAATCCCAAAGGACAGGGAAGGGGCAGCATCTCAGAGCCTGTCTGAGCCCATGGGAACAAAGGTTTTCCACATGTCCTGTCTGGTCTCCCCTCATTCCCCTTCCACCCATTGTGTTGTGTCTCCCCCCAGGCCCCCAGTGAAGAGCCTGGCTCTGTGTTCTCCATCAGCTCCTGGCTGGCACTGCCAGGCTGGCATGAGGAGCCCCTCAGCCCTCCCTGCTCCGGGCTGGACAAGCCCAGCTCCCTCAGCCTCTCCTCCCAGCCAAGGGCTCCAGCCCCACCTTGGAGGCCCTTCCCTCACCCTGCTCCAGCTGCCAGACACCTTTCCTGCCCTGGGGAACCCAAACCAGCCCCAGTGACCTGGATAATCCACGTCCTTGATGTCCTGGTCACACATCCCTGGCCCCTTGTCCCGTGTCAGGCTCTGGGGTTGATTTGTGGAACATCCTTGGGGGAGGCTGTGGCTCCAGGTGGACCTGGGGGATACAGAGGGACAGGGGACCCTGCTGGGCATGAACAGCATTGGAATTCTCTGGGGAAACTGTGAGGGGGGCTGGGGTAGAGTGACCAAGCCAGTGACCTCACACAGCCCTGCTGGGATGTCACAGAGACCCCTGTGAGGTCACAGTCTGCTCTGTCATGGCACAGACACACCCTATGATGTCGTAGCTGCTCAGTGACCTCCCATAGCCCACTCTGTGATGTCATAGCCCATTCTGTGATGTCATAGCCCACTCTGTGACTTCATGTTACCCGGTGATAAATTGCCCACCCCAGTGAGATAACTCAATGCTTGTTCTCCAAATCCACTGGCCTCTGGAAACCACACAATGCCTGTTGTGTAAGAAGGGGAACTGGAATTCACCAGCCTCAGTGTCCTGCCAGCTCAGCCAGGCTGACTGGACCATTGGGGTCCATGACCACCAGGGACTACTAGAGAGACTCCCAGAACAGAAGAACACATGGGTAAAGGAGAGGGGAAATATGTTAATGATCTTGGGGAAATGATTATCATATGTGTGTTTAGTCCAGGATAATCAATGGATATGTGTGCAGAACACAGAATATAAACAGAAACTTTCCTGTACTCAGCATGCACAGCTTCAGGAGCAGCTGTCCCTTGAGCATCCAGCCAAATAAAGAATGCTGCTTTTTAATGCTGCATGGGTGTTAAGGAGTTTTTTATGTTGCCGAATTTTTAGCAACACTGCCGCATTCCCAGGAAAGCTCTGTCTCCTGCTGTTCACAGACAGAGAAGGGCTGGTGGGAGATGGGGTGGTCGGAGGCTGCCTGGGGTACAGTGACCATGAAATAATGGAGTTTTCAATACTGTGTGGAAGGAGGGCATCAACAAAATTTCTTCCCCAGACAAAGGGAGAGCAGACTTTGACCTGCATTCATGATACAGATTTGGAGATTATCAAATGAGGCACTGATTTTTTAAGTGAAACAGCCCTTAAAACCAAAGGTGTCCAGGAAGAAATCTTAAGGGAGAAGGAGTATTCTGTCCTAGTGTGCAAAAAGGTGAGACAGCAAGGAAATTGACTGGCCTTGCTGCACATGCAGCTGTTTGGAGGAACCTGGGGGAGAAAAAGAGGATGCATCTCCTTTGCACAGAAGGGCAGGCAACGGAGGATATGAGTAAGGATGTTGTTAGGTCATGCAAAAAGAAAATTAGAGAGGCAAATTAGAAATTAGGACTTAACCTGGCCATGTCTGTGAAGGATAACAAAAGTTATTTTATAAATACATTAATGGCAAAAGGAGGGGTGAGACCAATCTCCATTCCTTATTGCAGGGATATGGTCACCAAAGATGAGGAAAAGGCTGAGGTAATTAACGCCTTCTTTTCCTCAATTTTAAACAATAAGCCAGGTTGTTCTCAGGGCAAGTGTTCTGAGCTGCTAGATGGGGACAGGGAGCAGAACAGAGCCCCTGTGTCTTGGGGTGAATTTATGATGCTTGTATATCCCCAGTCGTCTGTTCTGTTGGTGTTGAATATTGAGTGCTGCAGCTTTAAGACTGGTTCCAGGAGTGAAGGGGGAGAGAAGAGGTGCAGAGTTTGTTATCAGAGACTGCACTTGTTCCCCTGCATCTTTCACACAGACTGTGTTGTCTGCAGTAGACAGCAGGAGAGAGCTCTCCTTTGCTCTTGGATAGTTTTTGGCTAACTGAGGCAGAGGAGTTCCCTGAACTGTGGTTTTTTTCCTTTTTTTTTTGGAATTGTTTGAACCTGCTCTGGACTGAAAACCCAGAAGAGCACCAGGAGCTCACACCTATGGCCCACCAGACCTGGCCTGGCCGTGGCATTTCCAGAGCTGAAGGGACCGAGAACAGACTGAGTGAGCTGGGCTTCAACCCACAGAAGGGACATTCTGAATTTGTCATCTCTTCAGAGCAGCGAGAGGTTTTGCTCTCCTCAAATTGTTGAGTTAGCAGAAGTTGTCAGAAGTTTTCAACTCTTTAAAGAAACTTTTGATTTAATTACACATTCCGCTTATGCTGCTAATGTTGTTAGAATAGAAGGATCAGTTTTAAAAGAAGTTAGTAATGATGATCTGTATTGTTATCTCACATGTCTTTACAGAATTATACAACAGAGAATGAACAAATATTTTGTTTCCCATATTAGGGTACATTCCTCACTTCTTAGCAGAAGGAAATGCAAGAGCAGATAAATTGACAATGGCGTTACAAGTGCCTTGCCTAATATTTTTGAACAAGATAAATTAATTCATGCCCATTTTCATCAAAATACAGAAGCATTTATGCAAACATTTCATATTTCTAAGGATCAAGCAAAAGCAATTATAAATGCTTGTCCTGACTCTCAACTTGTACAACCTCCTATGTCCACATGAGCTGTCAACCCATGAGTGCTGAAAGCCTGCAATTATGGCAAACAGATATGACCAAACATCCATCTTTTGGGAAATTTAAAAACATCTATGTATCAGTAGACACTTTTTCAGGTGCAGTTTTTGCCTTCTTACACACAGGAAAAACAGCTAATCATGCTTGTCAACATGTTTTACAATTATTTGCTTTGTTAGGAGTACTTCTGGAAATAAAAACAGACAATAGTCGTGCACATACAGCTCAAAAATCAGCCACATTTTTAATGGATTGGAGTGTTTACTACATTTTGGTTATTCCCTACTCTCCCATGACTCAAGCCATTATTCAAAGAACACATCACACTTTGAATCTCTTTTAGATAAACAGAACAGCAGTGTAAGACAGGCAACTCCCCAAATGCAGTTAAATAAAGCTTTGTATATTTGTAATTTTTTAAACAGTTCCATTACAAAGCCAGATCTGACAATTCTAGTTTTTTTCCCAATAGTACACAGGCAAAGTTTAAAGAAAATACTTTAGTTTTAATTAGAAACATAGAAACAGGACAAATTGAGGGTCTGTTTTCTCTACTAACCTGGGGAAAAAGGGTAATGCTTGTATTTCACCAGGAACAGGACCTAAATGGATTCCAGCAAAGAATGTGAAGCCATATTACATGCAGAAACACACCGACAACTCCACAAGCAGAGAAAAACGCACACAGAGATGAGAAACACAGAGACTGTAGTTAATGACTGATGGTTTTTGCCCCATCTGTATAAATTGTGAACCTTGGGTTTTATGTCAAAGGAAAAAGTGTGGGAATCACTGGTATCATAGAGCTTCTTTAGCAAAAGTCTGGTGTATATTGTGTTATTTTATTTTAGAGCCGGAAACAAGGTATAAAGTCATTGAGTTTTTGGTTGTAGCAGTTCACGAAGAAAGAAATAGCCCCTGTATCTCCATTCTCAGAGAGGAGTACAGAAAAGAATTTTTGAAAGAATCAGGAAATACACAAATTCGTAAAGTTGAATGCAATCAAAACTTAATGCCTTATCTTTGTCCTCTCCCAGAGCAAGATTAGGAAAAAAGCAAAAAAGGAATGTGTAAAAGATTTGCTACAGATAAAAGAGAAGCATGCAACTAAGTCAAATATTAGATATTTACTGTTTTATTGTTGTGTTTGCTTTAGTAGTGCGACATTGCCCATTAGTCAGCCCAGAACAAATGTTTAGATGACTTGAGAAAATGCATCAGGATTGGACACTGTATGTTTAGGCACTACAAGCCCAGAAAATCCCTTTTCCACTTGTTTAGTGGGCCTGCTTGTGAATGCATGGCCAGAAAAGATCAAGACAATTTGTGCTTTAGGAAGTAAAAGCACTGGCAGCATGTGGAGTTGGGATCACAACCCTGTAGGATCCTGGAATCATGGGGCAGGAGACTGTTCCCAGCCATCCTCAGAGCCTCAGGAAACAGATCTTCTTAGCTCAGTAAAAATGGGATTTTGCGTTAAATTCAGCAATCCAGGGAAAGTGTCATTGGTGATCAAAGATGTTTCCCCCCATCAGCAAGTGTATAGAAACCAGACTTCTTGGCATAACCATACTTCCCCAATACTTGCTTGCCTTGTTATTCCATCACACATCATAGGTGGTCCATGGAGCTTGGGAAGACTTACTTTGCTAACACCAAGTATAAAAATGATCAGTGAAAGCAGATGCAGAGGAAAAAGATTTGTTCATTAGTATGAATCAGAATGTAAAGAGGATTTCGAACCTTGGGGTTTTGGAAAAAGGCTTTCAACATCCACACTTTTACCTTTACTTGCTTCTGCAGTAGCATTAAAGCAGTTGGATACATTGAGTTGTTGGCTAAGTAAGCAAACCAATGCTACTTCTCGTGCACTGATGGTTTGTTAGCTGATGTCAAAGACGTGAGACATGCAACTTTGCAAAACAGGGCTGCAATTGATTTTCTCTTACTAGCACATGGACACGAGTGTGAAAACTTTATTGGAATGTGTTGTACGAATCAATCTGATCATTCAGAATCCATCCATAAAAGCATAGAGCAATTAAATAGAGGAATTTCCAAGATTAGGGCTAACCATGTATCTTGGTTAGATGACTTGTTTAATGGATGGAATTTCACACCTTGGTGAAAAGAACTTCTAAAATTGTATCTGTATTTATTAATTGTCATAAGACTTGTATTAATAATAGTGCCTTGTCTGTTTCAGTGTATACAGCAAATGACTGACAAAGCTCTCAAGGGAGTATTCCTGGTTCAAGAGAGAGGGAGAGATTTGGGAATTGCGAGCACAGAGAGCTCTCAGGGCCTTGTGCTTTCAGGCTCAGAGACAGAAATGGAAACAATGTGTGATCTAAGGCCTTGGAGAAGGCTTTGAGAATTAGAATATTGAAACAAACATGAAACAAGGATATACGTTTGTTGTTTAAGTAGAAATATGTTTTTAGTAAACAGAGATGTGCATTACGTAAGCAAAGCTATATGTTAATAAAGAGAGTAAAAGATTTTAAAGTTTAGCAATGAAACCTGTTATAAAATTAGGCATTTAAGATATATCAACGTAGGTTTGTGGCGTGTTACATGATTGATTAAGATATGTTGCATTGCGGCAATGCCACGAAAAGGAAAGGAATTAATGATTGGCATAAAAAGATGCTACCAAGTTCCATAGAAGTATGTGGTTGGCTGAAAAACTAACATAAGGCATTCTAACTAAGAATTAGATGATTTCTGATACTACGGCATTGACTGTAACACCTTTCTTGTCTCATCCTTCTATGAGATTAACACCATGAGGCAATAAATCATCTTTTAAAAGGTCTCTCAGTTGCCTCATCTTTTATAATTTTGATCTCTCAACAGAGAAAAATGGAAGGAACTGTTTATTTAATAAGCAAAGTACTCACACACATAAGAAATTGAATAATATGAAACAATGAAACCTCTTGTTGCTTTTAAGATATTGCAAATTCAGAAATTCCTTCTGTGGTTGGAAAGACTCCTTTTGTGGGGTGTATCTTGGCTCACTCAGTCTCTCTCAGCCCCTCCAGTGCTGGAATGCCACGTCTTGGTCCCAGTGGGACACAGGCGTGAGCACCTGGTGGTATTCTGGGTGGTTGTACCTCAGCAGGGCTGTATAGTTCCAAGAAAGGAAATAGCCACATTCCAGGGAATTTCTCTGCCTCAGCTAGCTAAAAAAACAACTAAAAGCTAAGGAGAGCTCTCTCCCACTCACTGTCCGTGCTGCAGAACAACATGCACCAAGAGAGCGAAAGAATTCCAGGGAAGTAAAGATGAAGCTTCTGCCCACACAAACTGTGTGTGTGTCTTTCCCCCCTTTACTCTCGGAACCAGTCCTAAAGGTGCAGAACTTTTTTCTGGGCCAAACAGATGGATGGGAATATGTTACAGCATGAGCAGGTGGTAGGTTGCTGCAAGCTTCCTGAAGCATCCCCATGAAGGGAGTGCTACACCAAGCACACAGCAAACACCACACTCACATACAGCAGCTGGTTATCTGAAATGGTGGAGGAAGGAAGGGTCTTTGTATGGGTTTCCAGTGGTAGTATATTTCACCAACACACTGAAGGAGCCCTGGGACAATAGACAGAAACAGGTAGAGGGTCCAGGATTATATACTGGTACAAGGAGGAGGAGCCAAACAGCCACATCCAATCACCTGAAGGGGTGGGCAGGAAAAGAATTACACTGACCTGTAGGGAAACACAAGGTAAACAGACAGGGATACAGACCAATGAGGGTAGAAAGAAAAAATAAACTGCTAGAACCTTGACCATGTATGTAGGATCATATTTAGAGGAAAATGGACATATACTAAATGAGCCAGCTTAAGCCTTCTGAAATCTGTGTGAGTAAAAAAGCTGATGTTGCAAGAAGAAAGAAGAAGCAGAAAGTTGCCAACAGAACATAGGTGTGTCAACCTGAGTAAAATAATATGGTATCAACCAATTAGATGAAGAAAAAGGGCATGTGTGTGCCTCAAGGACAATAGAGAGCTACCAATCAAAAGATGTGTGGACAGAGCAGAGCAACCAATAAAATAATATGTGACTGTGTAAAGGAAGCAAATATAAAGAATGTTTAGAAGCAAAATAAATGGCTTTTGCTTGATTCACATTAATTCATGCACAATCCTTTGTCATTTCTCCTCAGATGGTGCCAGTGACGTGATCTGATTTGGTAGCAAGGTGGCAGAAGGACCCAGAAGGAGAGAGTGGCTGGAGGACAGCTCAGCGGGGCTGAGATCCACAGGTCAGAGGACGGCCTGGGACTGACTAACGTATGTTGCAACAGGTGCCCAGTGAGGGGAGCAGCTGGGAGGAGGTGATGGGACAAAATCTGACTAAAGAAGAAAGTCTTTAGTGAACATTAATGAACTTTCTCGTCTATATCCTTTCTAAGAGAGGGATTAAATATGAAGAGGATATCCTCAGAAAACAGTTATTATGAATCTGGGAACAATTAGTGTCTGTAGAAGCAAATGTTGTATTTAAAATAAAGACATGGGAACAAAGAGGAGAGTTTCTGTGGAATGAAGTAAATAATGGCTCAAAGGAGGCAAAAGAACTAGCAACAGCTTGGAAACTGATAATTACTGTAATCCGGGAAATGAAGGCAGAATGCAATGCTGCTGCTGGAGCATTTGCCACTCTGGGCCTGAACTCGCTGTCCATATATCCGACATGTATTTGGCAATGACCCTGACATTCCTTCCTTTGCTCCTCCATCAGCACCACCACTGGAAGAAAGAAAGGGAGGAGGGCCACAGACTGTACAGAACTTTTCTCCATCACAAGACCCAGACATTGTATGCCCCAAAGGGTCACCGAGCCCAGCACAAAATAAGCTGATGGAAATTGAGCCCGAGGGAGAGAGCTGCAATCCTTCCACCACAACCTGCCCCTCACACCTGCCACCTGTACCCACGACTCCCCTTGCCAACTCCACCATCACCCATTGGCCAGTATACACAGCATGCAATGGATGATCAACCTGTATGGGCAGTGGAGTTATTTAAGATATTGCAAGATTTGGAAAAACAAAAAACACCTTCATGAGCAATTCATACCAGACAACATGGCAGCCTGGTATCAACCAATTAGATTAAGAAAAAGATGTGTGCTTGCCTCGTGGACAATATAGAGGTACTAACCAAGAGATGCATGGACAAAGTGGAGCTATCAATTAAATATTGTGTGACTGTGTAATCCAAGATAAGAAGTAAATATAAACAATGTTTAGAAGCACAATTCATGTTGAATCATGCACAGTCCTTTGTCTTCTCACTCGACATGCCAAGGCCATTTGGACCAGTCAGGCCAAGCCAATTAGACCTGTTATCTGTTCCCTTGGATCCATGGGGCCCCGCACTGTCACAGTGGCTCCTTGTTTCCATGGGACCCCTCAGTGTCACAATGGTAGTATCATACTGGATCCTTGGTTCCGTGAGGCCCAGATGTGTCACACTAGCCTCTTGTTCCTGTGGTACTGCACAGTGTCACAATGGTCCCTTGGTTCCATGAGGCCACTGCGTGTCACAGTGGTGTTCATTATCCCAGATGGCCTTGCAGTGTCACAGGGGTCTCCTTGGTACCACAGTATTGGGATGTAAATATTATGAGAGACAGGGGAAACTGAGCGACCTTGTTAAAGATGATTTATTGCTTTATGGCATCAGTCTCATCAAAGGTGTTAGATCCAACACCATAATATCAGAAGCCACTTAATTCTTAATTACAACATAATTAAAATTATATTATCATTAATATAATATTATTATAATATGATTAATTATATTATAATTAATTATAATACATACTTCTATAATTTTTTAGCCAATCAAATACTTCTACAAAGCTTGCTAGTTTCTTTTTATACCAATCTTTAATTGCTTTGCTTTTCATGGCTTTACTGCAATGCATCATTTTTAACCAACCATATAACATTTCACAAACTTAGTGTGTTGTTTTAACGTCCTTGGGGGGAGGGGTGAATTCACCTCCGAGCAAGCTCCATGAGGCTGGGAAGTGGGAGGGGCTCTCCTGTCTCTGGGAGCTTCCCTGTGAGCTGCTGGCACCAATCAGAGAGCTGATTTGGTGATGGGCGGCTCTGGAAACCAATGAAAAGTTATTTCGCTTTCACAAATCACAGTGGATCAGGTTTGTTGGCTCTCTTTCGTCTTCTGGTCTCTGGGCGTGGTGGTCCCCGGCCGGGGGGCTGCGGCCCAGCTCTGGGCTCGGCCTGGAGTCCGGCTCGGCGCCCCGGCTCTGCGGGGAGCCCGGCTTGGGACCCCGGTCTCGGCTTGGTAGGGGGCACAGCCCGGCCGCATGGTACTGGCCCCGGCCCCTTCCCCAACCGCATGGCCCAGCAGGGGGAGATCGGGGAGCCACCAAAGGCTCTCCCTCCCCCCCCACCTCCCCTCCTCGCTCTGAGAGAAGAGGCCTCCAGCTGCCCATGTTGTTCTTCACGATCTGGATACAATTGCAACTTCTTTATGCCTGGATAAGATCCCCGATTTTCCAAGCTCCCCTGAATGAGAAGAAATAAAGCATGGAAACTGCAGAAGTCAGCGGAATGAAGATAAAGTTCCTGGTGGGAAGAGATTGAAAAGATGCAAACTGATAAGTAGCTGAAAACCTTTATGTGGGCTAAAGAGATTGTGACTTCGCTAAAATTCCTTTAAACTGTGAAATATACTTGGGAAGGTTTGGATGCTTGAGAAGAAGACCTTGTTTTTGCCTTGAGGAAATTGAGGTCTCTGTTCTGGAACTGAAATTTGAACAGAGACATTTAATAGAGAAAGAGATGACGTTTTGCCTCGGGGAATGGAGCTTTCTGATCTGGTACTGGAATTTGAACAGAGACATTTAATAGAGAAAGAGATGACGTTTTGCCTCGGGGAATGGAGCTTTCTGTTCTGGTACTGGAATAAGGACAGACACATTTAATAGTGAAGGAGATGAAGAGAATCTTGTTTTTCAGCAGCCTGCCTTTAAAAGTAATACCCCAAGTGTGTAACATAACCCATTGCACAGCTCTGAAAGGACTGTGACAGAATGAGAGGCAAGTCATAATCTGTAATATTTTCCCGGGCGGATGTGGATTGTGAAGGTGAAGATGCCCCCTAAGCCATAACCAAAAAAGGGACTTTTCTCTCTTAAGTGAACTGAACTGATTATTTGAATGTATCACTGACTGAAGTGCCCTCTGTATGTTTGTTGGTAAGAAATGTTGAATGAAGGGGAGGAGGGAAATATCTAGGGATCTTATTCTGAATATTTTTTTTTTTTGTGTAATTAATAAATTTGTTCTTGTACCTTTCTAAGTTTTAAGCCTGCCTTGCCTCTACTCCTGGGTCCCGTCTCTAAAAGAAATTAAATATATTAAGGTTGGAAAGCCCAAGTCACACCGTGACACTTAGATTGATATATCTTAAGCTTTTAGCTAACTTTATAACAGGTTCTACTGCTAAAATTTAAAATCTTTCACTATCTTACTTAACATATTGCTTGGCTTATATAATACATATTTCTGTATATTTTTACTTAAACTACAAACTTATATTCTTGTTTCATGTTTGTTTCACTTTAATGCTGTAATTCTCTAAGCCTTCTCCAATGTCTTAGGTCAAACCTTGTATCCATCTCTATCTCTGACCCTGTACACACAAGGCCCTGAGAGCTCTCTTTGCCTGCATTTCCCACACCACAGTATCACAATGGACCCTTGGTTCCATGGGGACTCACAATGACAGAAGGGTCTTCTTAGTTCCATAGAGCCCTGCAGAGCCCCTTGATTCAATGAGGCCTCAAAGTGTCATCACAGCCTCCAGGATTCCATGAGGCCCCGCAGTGTCACAATGGACCTTTGGTTCCATGGGGTCCCGCACTGTTACATGAATCCTTAGTTCCATGGGGCCCTGCAGTGTCACAATGGATTCCTAGGTTCAATGGTGCCAAAAAGTGTGACAACTGCCCCTTGGCCTGAGGAGACCCATAGTGTCACAATGGTTCCTTGCTTCCATGAGGCCTTTCAGTGTCACAATGGACTCCTTGCTTCCATGGGGCTCCAAAGTGTCCCAACAGACATTGATTCCATGACACCCCACCGAGTCACAATGGCCTCCTGGTTGAGCCCCACAGTGTCACTAAGGTTTCCTTGGGTTAAGAAGGCCCTGAAATGCCAAAATATCCCTTTTGTTTCACAAAGACTCAAATTGTAAAAATGGCCTCCATGTTTCCATGAGGCCATTCTGTGTCACAATGGACCCTCAGCTCCATGATGACCCACAGTGTCACAATGGTCTCCTTGGTTTGCAGTGTGAGAATGCCCCCTTGGTCCCTTGGAGCTCACAGTGTCGCTCTTGTGCCCTTGTTTCCATGAGGCCCTGCAGTGCCACAGTGGTCCTTTGGTTCCACGAGGCCTCAAAGTGTCATCATGGTCTCCATGGTTCCATGGTGCCTGTAGTGTAACAAAGCTCTCCTTGGTTCCACAGTGTCAGAATGGCCCCTTTGTGCCATGGAGCCCCACACTGTCATTGTGGTCCCCTTGATTCCCTGAGGCCCTGCCGTGCTACAGTGGCCTCAATGGCTACAATGGTCTCCAGTGAGACTCTCTAGAACTGCCTGAACAGAGGTTGTAGTCAGGTGGGTGTCACTCTCCTCTCCCAGGACACCACTGAGAGAACAAGAGGACACAGTTTTAAGATAAGCCAGGGGTAGTTTGACATCAGGAAAAAATTCTTCACTGAAAAAGTGATTGGGATCTGGAATCTTTTGCCCAGGGAGTGGTGGAGTCACTGTCCCTGGCGACATTTATAAAAAGATTGGACACGGCACTCAGTGCCATGGTCTAGTTGATGAGGTAATGTTATGTCATAGGTGGACTTAAAGGTCTCAAAGGTCTTTTCCAACTTCATTAATTCTGTGATTTGATGTCATAATAGTCTCCATTGTTCCATGAGGCCCAACAGTATCACATTTGTCCCCTTGGTCCCATAAGGCCAGGCAGTATCAAAATGGCCCCTTTGTTTCATGGAGCACCACAGTGTCTGTATGGTCCTCTTGGTTCACAGGGTCCCACAGTGTAACAATGGGCCCTTGGTTCCATGAGTTTCCTCAGTGTCACAGTGATCTCCTTCGATCCTCAGTGTCACAATGGCCCCTTGGCTCCCTGTGGCCCTGTGGTGTCACAATGGCTCCTGTCTGCAGGACGCAAGGAATTATCAAAATGGCCCTTTGTTTCCATGAGGTTCCACAGTGTCATAGTGGTGTCCCTGGTTCCAAGACGGTCTCCTGCATCACAATGGCCCCTTGGTTCCATGAGGTTCTAAGGTGTCACAGTTGAATCCTCAGTTCTGAGAGGCCACACTGCCAAGTCTTGAGGTATCAGAATAAGACTCTTTGAACCAATTTGGTGTGGAAGAGGACATCATTTATTTATGCCTTAGGTTTAACCCGGGATAACTCCTAACCTGATTTGGAAAACTGATTCAACAAGTATGTTCTATATATTCAGTCACCACATGTGTATAACAAATTACACATTTCCAAAATACCCAACCCAAATTCCCAAGATCAAGAGTCCTTGTTTTTTCAATCACCGCACCCTTAAGCAAGATGTTTTCTTCTCTTTCAATTGTCCCTCCTGGAAAAGCAGGCCCAGCATGCCTTGTTCCTGTGATAAAATTTCACAGGCACAGTAAAACTTGAATTAAAACATTTAGAATCAGGGCCAAGGCTTTGTGTGGCCAGGCAGAGGCAGGCAGGACGCAGAGCTGTCAGCAAAGGAAGGGCCAGCGAGGTGGGGCAGCCGGGGGATGACGACAGCCTGCAGGGACAGAGGCAGGGCATGGACACCGTAGGACAGCCTGGGCTGCAGAGGGCACTGGGATGGGCAGCAGCTGAAAGGCCCTGCCAGAGCCAACTGCTGCAGCACTTGGGCCATGGCTGCTGGCCCTGGGCCTGAGGCCCAAGTGAGCCTTGCTGTGCTGGGGCCTCATTGCCTCCTTGTCCCTGCTCAGCAGCCTGGCAGGGGCCGCCCCATGGTCCTGCCCTTGGCATTGCACATCCCCAGAGCCCAGTGGCCCGGGAAGAGCCCTGAGCAATGAGGGAGGGACAGGATGTGCCTTGCCAGAGTCTGGAGCTAAGGTCTTGGCCCTTTGCATTCCTGAAACACATCCAGGTTTGGTCAGCATCAGAGACACCTTTCCCTTGTTTGTCTCCACTTGTCATCACTGCCACCAGTGTTCTGCTCTAACTGGAACCTGGGGACACTTTCTCAGGTGTGTTCCTCATTGGAACCCATTAAAACTTCAAGAAACTTTGGAGTTTGATTGTGACATGAAAATCTTGAGAAGTTTTTTGAACACTCTCTCAGGGACTGAGTCTGATATAAACAGCACCAAAGCCCTGAGAGGGTTGTTAAAGTCCTTGAGCCTTGTCTGTGCGTCTGAGCTGGGCTGGCCTCCTGGCACAGAGGCAGCTACTGGCTAGCAAGAAGACCTTCAAAAAGACATTTTTGCTGAGGAGCAGCTCCTCTCCCATCCCAGTAGGAATGAGGGCACTGCCTGCAGGCACTGAGGGGACAGGAGCCAGGCACAGACAGGCTAAAGGCAATCAGGACTGGGAAGACTTTGAGCTGAGACTTCACTTGGGGAAACATCTTCACAGCCCTGGACATGGTGAGTCTGTGGGTGCAGGGCAATGTGCCAGGTGCTCCTGGTGGGGTCTCCTGGATCCAGCACACCCCACAGCCTGGGGGATATGTCAGGAGGACTCTCCCATTTTCTCAGAGGCAGAGGAGGAGGAGGATGTGCTGCAGAGCAGGGCTGCCCTGGGCACCGTCAGAGGGACAGGGCAGGACGGCTCCTGCTGCCAGGGACGGCTGCAGGGGCTGAAGCTGGGGCTGCAGCCAGGGCTGCCCAGGGCTGTCCTGCAGAGCAGCTCCTGCAGCCATCAGGGCTCTTGGCCAGCCCATGGCATGTGCCACCTTCCAGGGGCAGCTCTCAGCCTGCCTGGCAGCTCCCCATGTACTGTGGGAGAAGTTGGAGGAGGAAGGAGCCACCCCCATCAGGGCAGATTCCTCCTGATGTGGAGATGGTGCTGCATGGCCAGGGCTGCTCTCAGATTTCTCCTCACGGGAAGGGAAAGGGGCTGTCAGGTGTGTCTGTGTCACTGAGACTCCTGCACTGTCCCACTGGGCATCAGCAGATCTGCCTCACATCTCCCTCACAAAGTGCCTCCTCACCCTCCTGTGCCTACAGACAGCAGCGGCAGCACCTTGGCTTGCAGCATCTCAGATTGTCTCAGCTGCCCTTAAGGCCCTGCTGGGAGGGAGAAGCCCTTGAGCAGTGCCCTGTGCTGGGAGGGGTGTGCAGGGCAGAGCTGAGCCCCCACGGCTGGACTGGGCTCTGGCAGCACTGGCAGGGACAAGGCTTGGATAGAGAGAAACAGCTCCGAGTAGGAACAACCCCAGGCAGCTGAGAGCCACACCAAACCTTGATATTCCATCCTGTCTAGCTGCACAGGGAAAGGGAGGTGGCTTTAGAGGAACTAACTTTGAAACCAGATCTTTCAAAATGTCCTCTTTATTTTTTCAAGCACATTTTAAGTGTAAACCTTCTGAAATAAAGGCAGGTGTATAAGAGTGAAAGGCAGCTGTGTGGGACAAGCAGGTCTGACTATACTCGGGCAGAAGGAGGACTATGTTTCCCCTGGGCTCTCCATTGTTCGGGCTCAGACCAATGCCTAAAGAGGATTTCTCTCCCTTTAAAGAAAGAAAATCCCTGAGCTCAAAGATAAAAAAACAAAGTGAGAGAAATTTACCCAATGAAAGAGATGCAATTTTGAGTAATTATCAAAGAAAATAGCATCGGATTGACACAAGGAAACCTGTCCCAACTAGTCTGTCTTCTTTTAACAGCCCACCCTGGCCAGAGGGAAGCAATGTCCAACAGCAGCTCCATCAGCCACTTCCTCCTGCTGCCATTGGCAGACACGCGGCAGCTGCAGCTCCTGCACTTCTGCCTCTTCCTGGGCATCTCCCTGGCTGCCCTCCTGGGCAACGGCCTCATCATCAGCGCCGTAGCCTGCGACCACCACCTGCACACCCCCATGTTCTTCTTCCTGCTCCACCTGGCCCTCACTGACCTGGGCTGCATCTGCACCACAGTGCCCAAAGCCATGCACAATTCCCTCTGGGACACCAAGACCATCTCCTACTCAGGATGTGTTGCACAACTCTTGACTTTTGCTTTTTTCATTTCAGCAGAATTATCCCTCCTGACTGTGATGTGCTACGACCGCTACGTGTCCATCTGCAAACCCCTGCACTACGGGACCCTCCTGGGCAGCAGAGCTTGTGCCCACATGGCAGCAGCTGCCTGGGCCAGTGGCTTTCTCACTGCTCTGCTGCACACAGCCAATACATTTTCCCTGCCTCTGTGCAAGGGAAATGCCCTAGGCCAGTTCTTCTGTGAAATCCCACACATCCTCAAGCTCTCCTGCTCACACTCCTACCTCAGGAAATTTGGGGTTTCTGCTTTTACTACTTCCTTAGCACTTGGCTCTTTTGTATTCATTGTTTTCTCCTATGTGCAGATCTTCAGGGCCGTGCTGAGGATCCCCTCTGAGCAGGGACTGAACAAAGCCTTTTCAACCTGCCTACCTCAACTGGCTGTGGTCTCCCTGTTTATCAGCACTGCAATATTTTCCTACCTGAAGCCCTCCTCCATCTCCTCCTCATCCCTGGATCTGTCCCTGTCAGTTCTGTACTCAGTGGTGCCTCCAGCCCTGAATCCCCTCATCTACAGCCTGAGGAACCAGGAGCTCAAAGGAGCTCCGAAAAAATTGATGACTCTCTATTTTCAGAAGCATTAAATGCTCTCTTTTCTTCTGCAGGGCCTTTAGAATGCAGCTCTTTACAATCTCTTTTTTTTTTTTTCTTATCTGTCCTTTTTTTTTTTTTTTTGATAACTTTTTCTACTTTTGTGTTGTGTACAAAATACTGTAAATTACTCTTTGCATTTCTACATTAATATCTACTTTACTTTTGGAAGAGAAAGACATGCATGAGGTCTATTCCCATGCATTTAAATAAAAACAAGTGCATGCCCTCTCCTGTGTGTCCAAGATCCTTCCTCAGCCCTTCTCTGTCTCTGCAGGGGCAGTGCCTGTGAGCAGAGGCAGACGTGAAGAGTCTCCCAGCACAGCAGCACAGCCTGGGACAATGGCCCTGGCTCTTCCCACATCTGCTCTTCCCAACTCCACCCTCTCCTTGCCAGGCCTTCTGTGCCTGTAAGGCCGCAGTGCTCTGGCAGCTTGGTCACTGTCCTGCTGCGTGTCCGTGCTGTGAGCACAGGCAGGGACAGGCCATGGGCACTGCTGGGACACAGCTGGGCTCCAGCACAGCAGCTCCATCAGCAAAGGGCATCTCCTGATGGCAGGGCAGGAAGACTTTGCTCTCCTCCAGAGCTGCTGTCAGCAATGTGCTCCAGGAATGCAAAGCAAAGCCCAGTGCCTGGGGCAGAGGGGCAGTGTGCAGGGGGGCGCACAGCAGTGTCCTGGCACAGCCAGAGCTCCTGGCATGGACCTGAGGGAGCAGCAGAGCAGGGACTGGGCTGTGTCTTTGTTCTGGCCACAGCCTGGGAAGGTCCCACACTAGCCCCTGCAACCACCACACCCAGCACTGGCCTCTGCCCCACCTGCAGGAGGTTGTTTGTCCCTGCATGGAGGGACACCAAGTGACCAGTGAGAAGTCTTAGTTTGTTCTGTACTGAGGAGATTTCAGCAGTGCATCATGTGTGTGTGGGGAGATGAACCCGAGTGAGCACAAACACCATCATCAGCACTTGGGGCTGGCACAGTTCTGGTGGCACAAACGGTGCCTTGAGGCCACTAAACTGTGGGAAACCACCTGAATTCATTGCAGGGCTGTGGTTAGGATTTCATAGAGAGCAACATCCTGGGCAAGGAGGCTCCAGGAAAAAATGCTCAGGACAGCCATAGACTGCACAGAGAGACCATTGGGGTGGGGGTTTGTGGGGAGAAATCAGAGCTGACTCCCTTATGAACCACCCTGAGCACCTGGATGGGGCTGTGCTGTGTTCTGGGCACTGCCTGGAACTGAGGGATGGGGAAAAGCCCTTTGGTGTCAGGGATGTTGAGAAGGCTGGGCAGTGTCACTGTGAGACCTCTCTCAAAGCCCTTGGAAAGGCCAGAGCCATCCCAGAGGGTCCTGGGCACTTGGGAAGGACAGACATGGAACCAGTCTGCAAACTGGGTAGGGAGGGGCACTGGGAGAGTCACAGACTGGTCAGGCTCAGCAGGGAAGGGCAGGTGGCAAATCCTTCTGCAGCCATTCCAGGCACTGGCAGCACAAGTCAGGGATGGCAAAGTCCCAATGGGAGGGAAAAGAAGGGAATGTTGTGTGCCCAGATTTTAGCCAGGCCTGGGACATGATCTGCTGTGCTCTCCTCAGAGCCAGACTGGACAGAGCTGGGCTGCAGGAGTGGAACCTGGGGTGGGTGGGAATTTGGCTGAACAATGAGGGACAAATATCATCCATGGGACAGAGTCCCATTGGCAGCCACTCCCTGATGACATCCCTCAGTGACCAGCTGTCCTGGGTTGATGTTTTGACTGGCTCCTCACCCTGCCCCCCTTGGCCATGAAGCTGTCTGCTCCCAGGGGAGGGGCCACCTGGGCTGCTCACTTTGGCTCTAGCTGCTGCTGCTTGTGGCTCTTGCTGCTGTGGTGTGGTTCGTTGCCTAGTTTGTTAGTTAGCTGGGTTTTTTTCTTAATTTTTTGGCTTTATATTGCTTGAATTATTTGGTTTAGCTCGCTGCTGTTTAAGGCTTGCTGGCTATTCCGGGTGGTTTTTTTTCCCTTTCTCTCTCTCCCCCTCTCCCTTCCCCCCCCCTCACCTCCCGAGGATCAGCACCAGCTCCAGAGGAACCCTGCGGCCTGCCTCTGGACACCGGCCTGCCTCTGGACACCGGCCAGAGAACCGTTTTGTCCTTCTAGTGAAGATTGAATCGTCCACGTCTCTCTCTCTCTCTCGGCAAAAATTTTTCTTTTTTTTTTGTCATCTAAATCTGTGCTGGGAAGTGTTTCTCTTGTATGTGTTAATAAATAGGTTTTTTCCACTTTTCCCCCTGAGTAAAATATTTTTTTTCTTAAGTCCAGTGGTATAAAGAATTGGGAGTTTATTCCCTGGGGAGCTCTTCTGGGGTTTTTTTCCCCTAAGTTTGTCCAAACTAAGACATTTCTTATTTGGTGGCCCGTACGGGGAAGGAGAAAGTGGAAAAAACCTTAATAACATCTTGTTTTTAATTTGCCTGTATTAATTTAGTATGTTTTTTGAAGCCATGATGTCTTTTGGATTGGAAGCCTGCCTGTATGTTTGCTCTTTAGAGTTTTTTGAAATCTTAATACCCCTGTGGTCTTTGGGCCTGTTCTCTTACTCAGAGATAGCCCCAGTGTTGTCTCTAGCACGTAGTTTTTTCATGAAAGGGGTATTAACCAAAATACTCATTGGGCTAGGCTTAGGTTGTTATGATCTGCCAGAAGTTTATGAAGGTGTTAGAATCCACTTCAGGAATGTACAAGTCGTGGTTTGTGTTGTGCACTCAATTCATTAGAGGAGAAGCAAGCAAAGAGGATTTCTTGCCTTTATTTTCCTTCTTCTCCCCTGAATTATTTACATCTCTGTTAGAAAATGTTCAGCTCTCACTGAGTGTAAAGGAAACCATCTTTCTGGTATTTAATTTAGTAAGTTTTTTCTATACTGTCTGCAGTTTATACAGAATGAAAGCTGAAATTTCTAAGGATGCAAGGTGTTACAACCCCTGATTTGGTAGCAAAGCAGAGTGGGAAGAATTCTGAGTGGTGTGGCAAATAAGAGGAACTAGGGCCAAATTCTAAAAGAGTTTTCTGAACCTATAATCTAGAATTTTTCAGTCTGAACAAATTCAAGACCCAGTCAAGATTGCAAAGTACTTAAAAGAAAAGTGTCAGGACAATTCTAAGGAAAAGAAGATCACTGCAGTGAGCTGGGCTCTGGCGTACGCTTATCGAACCCTGTTAGATAGTGTAAGAACAACAAACAAAGGAGAAGGAACAGGGAAATAACGTAGCTACTATTCCAGTTACTCAGACTGCAGTTAACACCTCAAGCTCCAGGACAGGGGCCAAATTAGACAGCAAGCTTCAACCTATGGCTGTGGCTACCAGTACCAGGAGTAGAAAGTGCACAAAGAAAACAATCGGCCGGGGGAGGATGATGATGATAAGGATGCAGGAGAAGGACCTTCAACTCCCCCTAATATAAAATCCAAAGTTAAAGTGACTAATGGGAAATCAGAAAACTAATAATGAGTCCCTTTCTCCTGAAAGATCTTCGTGGTCTAAGAAATGATTATACAAGGCGACCTAATAAATCCATAATTAGTTGGCTAGTTCGGCTTTGGGATGCGGCAAGTAAAGCAACCATCCTAAATGGCACAGAAGCGAAACATTTAGGATCCCTGTCTCAAGATCCAGTCATCAATCAAAGTATAATGAGGGGAGCTAATGCTCAAAGCCTCTGGTCACGTGTATTGGACAGTATGGCACAAAAATGTCTCTGCACTGATAACCTGTACATGCAGCAAACCAGATGAAAAACCATCGAGCAAGAAATCCAACGTTTAAGAAAGATGGCAGTGACAAAAATTATTTTCTCAGATGACGTAACAACTAAAAATCCAAATCTGGTACCATGCACACCAATTATGCAGAGGAAACTTGTAAAGCTTAAACCATCTAAATATGCCTCAGCTCTTGCAATCATGAAACGAGAAGACATATACGAGACAGTGCTCAATATAGCAAAGAAGCTTCAGGGCGTACGCTAATGCTGTGCATGGCCCAACGCATGCCAAAATTGCAGCCGTAAAAACATGTTTACAGAACTTAAAAAATAAGTTAGAGGAAAACCATAAAAAGCTAAAAGAAAAAATCAAAGAAGATCTCCTCCAAATCTCAGCTGTGCAAATCAGACGTCCTGGCAGTCAACGCAGACGCTCCTCTGCTGAAGAGAAAAGGTACACCCCACGTACAGAGTTGTGGTTTTTCTTGCGTGACTGCGGAGAAAACATAAAGAAGTGGGATGGAAAGCCCACAGCTGTTCTGGCACGACAAGTGCGTGATTTAAAAAAAAGACAAGGCTCAACAAAAAGGTTCCATCAGAAAGAGAGCAGCTCCAGTCGCCCAGAATCACAGTGCCACGTATAAAAAAAATAATGACGACATGTCCAATTCACTTAAAAAAACTTCTAAAACCTATGCCCCCATCAAGAAAAATAAACAAGCTTAAAAAGGCCCTGCCTCTAGCCAAGGTGAGGCCAGGAAAAACCGAGTGGTTTAGACCATGTGAATTCGGTAGCCTGGCACATCAAAACCACAAAAGTATAAAGCTTTAGTGAACACTGGAGCACAGTGTACTATATTTCCATCAAGATGTGTCGGAAAAAAAACGTTTCTATTGCTGGTGTAACAAGCAGATCACAGGACTTTACCATAGTGGAAGCGAAAATAAGTCTAACCAAAGAAGAGTAAAAAAATACCCGATTGTAACTGGCCCAGAGGCCCCGTGTATTTTGGAAATAGATGTCCTTCAAAGCAAGTATTTTAAGGACCCAAAAAGCTTCAAGTGAGCATTTAGAATAGTGGCTGTGATGGCGGAAAAAAATCCGGCAATTAAACACCCTGCCCGGACTATGTAAGAATCCAATTGCCGTGGAACTCCTAAGGGTAAAAGAGCAAAGGGTACCGATTGCCACTTCGATAGTACATCGCCGGCAATATAGGACAACTCGAGATGCTGTGATCCCAATCCATAAGATAATCCGGGAGCTGAAGAGCCAAAAGGTAGTAAGCAAAACCCACTCACCCTTCAACAGTCCCATCTGGCCTGTGCGCAAGTCTGACGGAAAATAGAAATTGACAGTAGACTACCGTGCATTAAATAAAGTCACCCCACCGTTAAGCGCTGCCGTGCCAAACATGCTGGAGCTCCAGTACGAGCTGGAGTCCAAGGCAGCAAGGTGGTATGCCACCATTGACATTACCAATGCGTTTTCTCCATTCCTTTGGCAGCAAAATGCAAGCCGCAGTTTGCTTTCACCTGGAAGGGCGTGCAGTACACCTGAAACCGACTGCCCCAGGGGTGGAAGCACAGTCCCACCATCTGCCATGGGCTGATCCAAGCTGCACTAAAAAAAGGTGAGGCTCCAAAACATTTGCAGTACATCGATAACATCATTGTGTGGGAAAACACAGCAAAAAAAGTGTTAAAGAAAAGAGAAGAAATTATCCAAATTCTCCTGAAAGCCAGTTTTGCCATCAAAAAAAATAAAGTTAAGGGACCTGCTCGTAAGATCCAGTTCCTAAAGTAAAGTAGCAAAATGAAAGACGTCAAATTCCTACTAATGTTATTAATAAAATCACAGCTATGTCTCCACCTACTAACAAAAAAGAGACGCAAGCTTTCTTAGGTGCTATAAGCTTTTAGAAAATGCACATCCCCGAGTACAGTCAAATTGTGAGCCCTCTTTACCAAGTTACTCAGAAAAAAATAATTTTCATTAAGGCCCAAAACAACAACAAGCCTTCATCCAAATTAAACAAAAAATCGCCCATGCAGTAGCTCTTGGCCCCGTCAGGACGGGGCCAGATGTAAAAAATGTGCTCTATTCTGCAGCTAAAAACCACGGTCTGTCTTAAAGTCTGTAGCAAAAAGTGTCAAGTAAGACCCAAGGCCAACCCCTAAATTCTGGACCAAAAGTTACAGAGGGTCTAAAATTAATTATACCCCAACAAAAAAAAAAAATCCTAGCTGCTTATGAGGGAGTCCAAGCTGCTTCAAAAGTAATTGGCACAAAAGCACAACTCTTTCTGGCACCCCGGTTGCCAGTGCTGAAGTGGATGTTCAGTAAAAAGTTCCCTCCACCCACCATGCCACCAGTGCCACATAAAGCAAGTAAATAGCCCTCATTACGCAGCGCGCCCGGATCGAAAAATTAAATCGCCCAAGAATCTTAAAAATAATTACCAACTAGCCAAAAGAAAAAGTTTTAGTGTGACAAATAAAAAACAAGAACCGGTGACCCGGGCTAAAAAGCACCACCTTACAACCAGCTACCGGCAAAAAAATCCGTTATGCCCTGTTCACCGACGGTTCCTGTCGCATTGTAAAAACAAATCAAAAATAAAAAGCAGCTGTATAAAGCCCTACACAACGGGTTGCAAAAGCTACTAAAAGAAAAGAAAAGTCTAGTCAATTCGCTAAACTCAAAGCTGTCCAACTAGCTTTAAATATTGCCAAAAGAAAAAGTGGCCAAAGCTTTATCTTTACACTAATTCCTAAATAGTAGCCAACGCTTTGTAAAAATGGCTGCAAAAATAAAAAAAACCAAACTGGCAGCGCAAAGAAAAACCAATCTGGGCTGCAAAAAAGTAAAAGACATAGCTACTCAGTTAAACAAGCTACCCGTAAAAGTTCGCCATGTAAACGCCCATGTCCCCAAAAGTAAAGCTAACAAAAAACAGCAAAATAACCATCAAGTAAATCAAGCAGCAAAAATAAAAGAGTTAAAAATAAATTTAAATTAAAAACATAAGGAAAAGTTGTTCCTGGCTCAATGAGCCCATAATGCCTCAGGCCATCAGGGGAGGGATGCCACCTATAAGTAAGCACGAGACCGAGGGGTGAATCTTACCATGGACAGCATTACTCAAGTTATTCATAATTGTGACACTTGCGCTGCCATCAAGCAAGCCAAGCGGGTAAAGCCCCTCTAGAATAAAAAACAGTAGTCCAAGAACAAGTATAAAAAGGTTTGGCAAATTAATTACATCGCACTGCCTCAGACCCGCCAGGGCAAACGTTATGTGCTGACCATAGTAAAAGCCACCACCAAATGGTTAAAAACTTACCCTGTATCTCACGCCACTGCCTGCAGCCCCATCCTAGGCCTGGAAAAACAGGTCCTTTAAAGGCATAGTACTCCTAAAAAAATCAAGTCAAACAATGAAACTCATTTTAAAAATAACCTTGTCAACACCTAGGCTAAAAAAACACAGTATTAAGTGGGTGTACCACATCCCTTACCATGCACCAGCTGCAAGTAAAGTAAAAAAGTACAATAAATTGTTAAAAACCACCTTAAAAGCATTGGGTGGGGGATCCTTTAAAAATTAAGAGCAGCATTTGGCAAAGGCCACTTGGTTAGTCAACACTCGAAGTTCCACCAACCGAGCAGGTCCTGCCCAATCTAAGTGCCTTAATACAATAAATAAAGACAAAGTCCCAGCAACCCATGTCAAAAAATTGCTAAAAAAGACAGTATAAATTAATCCTGCCTCAAGTACAAGCAAACCCATTCGGGAAATTGCCTTTGCTCAAAAACCTAAATGTACTTAGTAAATAATGCAAAAAAATAAAACAACTCACTGTGTACCTCAAAGAAATCTAACTGTAAAATAAGACAAAAAAAATATGTAAATGTTAAAAGTTTAAGCAAGTCAAAAGAAGTGTTCATATTGTGTTTAATAAGTGTATATCCCAATCGTGTGTCAATAATCACGATATAAAATAAAAAGTAGAATGTCCTGAGTTAATGTTTTGACTGGCTCCTCACCCTGCCCCCCTTGGCCATAAAGCTGTCTGCTCCCAGGGGAGGGGCCGCCTAGGCTGCTCACTTGGGCTCTAGCTGCTGCTGCTTGTGGCTCTTGCTGCTGTAGTGTGGTTCGTTGCCTAGTTTGTTAGTCAGCTGGTTTTTTTTCTTAATTTTTTAGCTTTATATTACTTAAATTATTTAGTTTAGCTCGCTGCTGTTTAAGGCTTGCTGGCTATTCCGGCTGTTTTTTTTTCCTTTCTCTCTCTCCCCCTCTCCCTTCCCCCCCCCTCACCTCCCGAGGATCAGCACCAGCTCCAGAGGAACCCTGCGGCCTGCCTCTGGACACCGGCCTGCCTCTGGACACCGGCCAGAGAACCATTTCGTCCTTCTAGTAAAAATCAAATCGTCCACGTCTCTCTCTCTCTCTCAATAATTTTTTTTTTTTTTTTTTGTCATCTAAATCTGTGCTAAAAAGTGTTTCTCTTGTATGTGTTAATAAATAAGTTTTTTCCACTTTTCCCCCTGAGTAAAATATTTTTTTTCTTAAGTCCAGTAGTATAAAAAATTTAAAATTTATTCCCTAAAAAGCTCTTCTAAAAGTTTTTTCCCCTAAGTTTGTCCAAACTAAAACACCAGCCCTTGACCACCAGTGTGGAACATTTCTATTATCTCTATAATGGCATGAAATGCACTTTCAATTCCTTTGTGGATGCTCCCAAGTTGCAGACAGTCTGTGACTGAACTCTTCTAATTGATGATGACTGCAAAACATAATTGGGCAAGATGACTGAGTTGGGTAAATTTGCCTTGCCATCAGGTACAAACCAAGCAACATGAAAAGGGAGAAAAAATTTTCATCAGAAGAAAGTCAATAGGGAAAAAACCAAATCTGACCAAGAATAAAAACAAAGCAAAACCTACCCACAGTAAAAAACCTCCAACACCAAACCAACTACAAAAACCAAAGAACCACAAACAGAAGCAAACAAATGCAGAGGAAATCTCCTATCAGTTAAAAATGTTTAACTATCCAAGGGCAGAAGTATAGGTGATGCTCCGAAAGAAAAATGTCTTAAAGAGAAATCAATTCCCTATTCATCTTGTGCCCCCACCACATCTCTCAGTTTATTGCTGATCACAGTGTGACAAGGAATGGAACATCCCCCTTGTCAGTCCAGCCCAGCTGCCCCATCCCTGTTCCCTCAGGAACACTTGCCCACCCCAAGCCCATGGTTGGAAAGGGTTGCCTTGTGCAGGGTGAGCACTGTGACAAGGACAGGAGAAGAGAACATTTACTCTTATCAAGGACAGTAGAACAGAACAGCACAGCCTTGGAGAAACAGATCAAAGATGTCACTCAGGCAAACAGAAGTCATTCAAAATGCAAGCAGGATGCCAGCTCAGCTCTGAAAGACAGCTGATAAAGCAGAAATAATGCAAAACAAGGAAATTGCCATCATTCAAAAGCAGGGATCGAGGAACAGCCACCTTTACCAGATGTTGAAGACAGACCCCAATGAACCACATAAAGATTTGTGATAATGGGTACCACTATGTAAAATAAAGTCAAAGGAAGTGGGGATAGCTAATGAAGACATAATCATTGTGTGTGATAAATCACTGTTTACCTGGTGTCCAGTACACACAAAGGGATGAGGGATTACCAGAGTGACCACCATGCTGTACTAAGGAATACCTGCTTTCGAATACTCAAAACTGTGTTCAAAATTTTCTATCCATCACATTTCAGTATCAGTGCTGTCCTTGACTCCATTATGTCCCGTGTACAGTTTTACAGTGGCCCCTTAGTTCCATTTGGGCTTGTACTATGAAAATGGCCTCATTGGTTCTGCACTGCCACAATGCTCTCCTTGGCTCCACAAGGCCTTGGTGTGTCACAACAGCCCCTTGGTTCCATGAACTGCCATGGTGTCACCACAGTCACTTGGATGTGCAGTATCACAATGGACAATTGGTCACAAGCAGCCCCGCTGGGTCACAATGAATATTTAGTTCCATGGGGCCCCAGTGTCCTAATGGCCCCTTGGTTCCATGAGATTCCGTAGTGTCACCATGGTCTCCTTGATTCCTTAATTCCCTTCAGTGTCACAATGGAGCCTTGTTTCTGTGGGCTCTGAACTGTCACAATTGTCTCCTTGCCTCCATGAGCCCCTGCTGTGTCACAAGGGTGTCCTTGGTTCCATGAGGATACAAAAGCTTTGCATGAACATTGAGCAGCAACTGCTTAAAACACCTGGAACATCTGTCTGCATTCCAAAGAGGGGTTAAAGGTGAGAATGGCACCAGCAGCTTCCATCTGCAGATCTCTTGCAAGAGATCCAGGGAAAGGATAGGGACAGAGAATTCAGCTGAAAGACTCCGAGAATTCTGCTTACAGATATCAGATCTGGTCACACTGTCCCTTGTAGAAAGGTGACATCATTCCAGCAAGCCTGTACTGAGCATGTGGTTCCTGAGTGGGGTTTCTTTTGGTGTTGGTTTCACGTGCTTTTGGGGAGGGGCGGATTCACCTGAGGGCAAGCTCCATGAGACTGGGGAGTGGGAGGGGCTCTCCTGTCACTGGGAGCTTCCCTTGTGAGCTGCTGGCACCAATCAGAGAGATGATTTGGTGATACACAGCTCGGGAAAACAATGAAAAGTTATTTCGTTTTCACAAATCATAGTGGATCTGGTTGGCTGTCTCTCTTTCGGTTCCCGGCCTTTGGAAGTGCTGTGGCCTCCGGGCGGGACGCTGGCCCCCGGTCCGACTCCGGGCTCAACAGGTGGCCCAGGCCGGCACCGGCTCTGCAGGAAGTCCCTGGCTTGGGGGCCCCCTGGCTCCGCACGGCCCTGGCCGCATGGCCCCAGCACCGGCCACATGGCCCCAGCACTGGCCACATGGTCCTGTGTTGCCTGGCGACCTGGTCCAAGTCCAGCACCGTGGCCCTATCCCAGGGTCACTCGGTCCATCAGCTCCAGGACACCAATGTGGTGGACAGCAAATGGCGTTTATTGAGGTGTTACAAGGGTCTTTATAGTCTAGGTAGTAGGGGTCATTTCCTCTAGCTCACGTCCGGCTGTGAGCTCTGGTCCGGAGCAGAGAGTCTATGAGAGGGAGAGGGTTTTCTATCTGCCCGTACATCCTGATTTCTTCTGCACGCATATCCCTAACTCTCCACAGTTTCCCCCTCCCTCATGACTAGTAAAAATCATATAAAATTATAAAGTGTAGACATTACAAAATTTTGTGGATTAGTAAAGTTAGTATAAAATTGTAAACGTGTTAATAACAGGTACATTTTATAGCATTTGTGGGCGGTCAACAAACCCAATGTTAACAGTTTCTAAACGCTTTTTAACAAATAGTACTAATTTATTCAATATGCAGGGCCCAAAAATTAGTGTTAGTAAGATTATAGTGAGTGGACCTATTAGGGTAGAAATTAGGGTGGCGAGCCATGGGGACCGGTTGAACCAGGATTCAAACCAGCCCTGTTGAGCTTCTCTGTCCATTTTTCTGAGGTTTACTCAGTCTCTTAGTTCGGCCATGGAGTCTCTAACGACTCCGGTGTGGTCCGCATAAAAGCAGCATCCCTCTTTCAAGGCGGCACACAGGCCTCCTCGCTGCATGAGCAGAAGGTCCAGTCCTCGCCTGTTTTGGAGGACGACTTCTGAGAGTGAGGAAAGGGATTTTTCCAGGGAAGAAATGGATTTCTCAATCCTCTGCAAGTCCTCGTCTACTGTCATCTGCAGTTGGGCCAGTCCTTGATGTTGTTTTGAGAGGGCTGAGATGCCTGTGGCAGCACCGGTAGCTCCTAAACTGAGGAGCATTGCGATGGTGATGCCTGTTATTACTTCTCGCTTGTGGAGTCGGCCTGGTTCTTCAAGCAGGCCGTACACTTCTTCTTCCTGGCGATACAAGACTCCGGGGACAATTAATACTTGGACACAAAAGGTTAACACGCTTAGGAATGGGTTGGAGAGGATGGGTTTGGCTAGGAGATTAGATGGGGAGGAGGTAGATTTTAGCATTTGTGTTTTGTGTCTGGAGCTATGGTTAGCTGTGATCTCTTTTTTGAGTTTACTTAGTGTAAGAGCATGCCATTACACTGGTTATTGCAGTGCAAACTGCTGCTTGAATGGGAGCGAGGTATTCCTCCTTTGCTACATGTCTGATCATGGCTGCAATATTGGTCCCAGGTGGCAGTGATCTTAGAATGTCTCTGGTGGCTGAATTGCACTGCTGGCATAAGCAGTCTTCTAACACAGGTCCCTTTGCTTCTGAGGGCAGTGAAGAGCAGTTTAATGCTGCCTGGAGGCGGTCCACAAACTGAGTGAAGCTTTCACTCTTGCTCTGCTTTATAGTGGACCATGGTGATGGTCTGGCTATTGCTTAGGAGGCAGTACGGATGGCTTCTCGGGCAGCACGAGTGGTAGTCATGACCTCATGGGCTCGCAGGCCCTCTGCCTGTGCTTGTGGGGTAATCATAGCTGGATCTCTGCCCATCAGCCTCTGTATGCTGGAGCCATGCAAAGGATGGTTTTCCCCAGTTACTAGGGCTAGCTGCTTTGCACAATTGTCCTCCCATTCTTGTTTAAAAACGATCATCCCCGCCCCATTAAAGATTAATCTGCAAGTCTGTTTGATATCAAAGGGGAGCATATTATCGCCTCCAAAAATGCTATCAATAAGTGTAGAAACCATGGCAGAATTAAGCCCTTTGTCAACGACTGCCTTAACGATTGCCTGCACATCTTTTGGATTTACTGGTGAATATGTTCTCTGGTTTCTTTCTGCACCCCCCACTCTGACCGGGAATACCAACTTGGCAGATGGAGCCCACTCTGCACATGCTATTTGTATCTTACGCCAGTCTGTAAGGGGGGTTCGATTTGTGTCTGATGTCCCCCTCACCCATGCCAGAGGGTTATAGCTAGTGGTATTATATTTTGCAGCTCCCTTCTTATGAAAGCTGCAAGCGACGTCGGGTTCCTCTTCCGACCATTCCTCTGACCAGCTGTCCCAGCTCCGGTCAGAGTCAGAGCCGGAAGTCGACTGGCTAGACGTTTCCGGGCTACTCAGCCTTTTTCTCGGGCTCCGCCCACGCCCCATCCCCCGGGGGCCGGGCAGTTCCCTCCTCCTGGGATCCCCCCGCCTCCTGCTGGGGGAGGTTCTTGCCCTATAAGGACCTGATTTAAAATGAGCTCTGTGATTGGTCTCACGCTCCATCTCGGGGGCTGTCCCTCCTTCCTACTCATCTGTGCTTGTGCTGTTCAGCAAGCCCTCTGATGTCGGCCCCTCGCGTCAGCGCCCCTCCCCCTACCATGTGGCTTGGTGCCATTTTTAAACTCATATGGTGGAGGTAACTTTTTATCTGCTGCCGCGAGTTATTATATATTATATTATATTATATATTATAACAGCACTCCGCGCCTCCTCCATCAGCCCCTGCCACAAAGCCCGTACGCTTTCCCCCCATCCGGTGGCGGTGAGTCCGAACTGGGGGGGTGCGGAGGGGGGTTCCGGGGTCCATATGTCCACGCGGTCAGCTGGGTCTGCAGTTTAGGTAGCAGCCCCTATCCCCAGCTCCGGCGTGGCTAATAAACAAGTTCTCGCGGCTTTCCAGGTTTCCTGCTCTTGCCGGGCAGCCCGCAAAGCCTAAGATAACTTGGCCCCACGATTTAATGGGTTTCGCTGAGCCAGAGGACATGGTGTCCTCAGCTAGGGCAGTAATGCATTTATCCCATATCTCCGGAGGGAGAATTTCTACCAGGTTTTCTATAGCCCCCAGCTTAATCAATCTCAGCACTGCGGGAATAAAATCCCAAAGCTTACAATCAATACCCCACTGCATGTGGATCTCACGACCTTCACGACAGGGTCCATGCTCCTCGTGGGTCCAGGGACGTCTTCCTCGCTTTTCAAACCCAGCAGAACAGCCGCAGGCACTTGGTCAGGCGAACCCCGATTCCCGACGTTTCCTGGGTTTTGGCACCAGTTTGTTGCAGGTGATCTGGTCCATGTCCAGCACCGTGGCCCTAACCCAGGGTCACTCGGTCCATCAGCTCCAGGACACCAATGTGGTGGACAGCAAAATGGCGTTTATTGAGGGGTTGCAAGGGTCTTTATAGCCTAGGTAGTAGGGGTCATTTCCTCTAGCTCACGTCCGGCTGTGAGCTCTGGTCCGGAGCAGAGAGTCTCTGAGGGGGAGGGGGTTTCCTATCTACCCGTACATCTCGATTTCTTCCGCACGCTTTTCCCTAACTCTCCACATGAACTGATGAGTACATTGTGACTGATAGGGAAGATGCCTTTTCAGGAAATTTGATGACTGATGGTATGGGTGTTAATATCTTTGAAATGGGTCTTAATGTCTCTATTAACTTAAAGCAGCAGGATTATCACCGAGCCCAGACAGCTTGGCTTATGAAACAAGTGGGTCTCCATGAGTTTGAGTTTATGAACTTTGGGGTAAAATGCCAGTTCAAGAGGGGAAGATGTGGCAGGCGTTTTGGGAAGGCTGTACATTCCTAGTACTTTGGCCAGTGGGGCAACATAGAGGGCCAGGAGCTAAGGATAAAAGGAGGCTGCACCCTCCAGAACCTCGAGAGAGAAAAGCCCATGGGCATGTGTCCTGGTGGGCTCTTTTCCTTTATTCAAATAAAGTTCAGACTCCTCTGTCCCCTTTATGGACACTGGCTTTTCATAGTGTGATTTTCTGTGCATGACACAGTGGAATGTCACGGAACCAAGGAGCCATTATGACACATCAAGGACTTATTGGAACATTGTTGACAGTACAGAACCTCATGGCGCCAAGGGGCCATGGTGACAGTGTGGATCCAAGGAAACATGGAAACACTCAGGAATCTCATGGAATCGAGGAGACCATTGTGACACTCTGGTCCCTCAGGGAATCAGTGGGACCCTTGTGAAACTCAGAACCCCTATGACCCCAAGGGTCAGTGATGAAGCTGTGGGGCCATAGAACCAAGGAGCCATTGTGACACAGTAGGGCCGCACAGAGCCCAGGGGCTATGGTGACACTGCAGGACCTTAAGGAAGCAAGGGGCCATTGTGACACTACAGAAGCAGGGAGAATATTATTGCAAGGACAATATTGTGACACTACAGGGACTCACGGAATCAAGGACAACATTGTGACACTCTGGGGCCCCATGGAACCAAGGGAACACTGAACAGGTCTGACTGGCTGGGCCTCCCAGGGGCCACCTGACAGGTCGGCTGACCTTGGCATGTCAAGGGCTGATGCCCATCTGCCCCTGAAGCACTAGGGCTCTGTGTTTTCCTTCCTGCGGAAAAGAACTGTCCTTCTCCTCCCGGTGTCCATGGCCAAAATTGGGATTCCTCCTCCAAATTTCCTCATATGCAAAGATTGTTCCCAGATGAAATATGCCAGGACAGGCAGATCTGCCTGGCTTGGCCTCCCAGTGGCCACTTTTCATCTGCCTTTAGAACACTGGGACCATGTGCTTTTCCTTCCTGTGGAAATAAAGCACCTTTCATGTCCAAGCACCCATGGCCAAATTTGGGAATCCACCTCCAGAATTCTCTATATTCGATGATAGCTCCCAGACAAAAATTGCCATGACTGACAAGTGTGGTTGGCCTTGGCTTCCTCAGGTCAGGCTCTCTGCGTTTGAAACACAGGTACTCTGTGCTTTCCTAATGAAGAGAACTCTTCTTCCATTCCAGATACCCACAACCAAAATCGAGATTCCAACTCCAAAGATCCGCATGTCCAAGGACAGCCCCCAGATGAAAGCATTCAGGAGAGACAGGTCTGGCTGGCTTGGCCCATGGGTGGCCACCTCTCATCTTGTTCCAAAACACTTTGGTTTCACACTTTTATTTCTTATTGAAAAAACCATCCACCTTAACCACGCACCCATGTCCAAAACTGGGATTCCACCTCCAAAACTCTGTACATCCAAGGATTGCTCCCAGGTGAAAGCTGCCAGGACAGACAGGTCTGGCTGCTCTTGGCCTCTTGGTGGTGCCTCTCACCTGCTTTTGAAACACTGGGGCTCAGTGCTTACCTTCCTATGGAAAAGAGCCATCGTTTTCCTCAAGGAGTCTGTAGTCAAAATTGAGACTCAGCCCCCAAAATTCTGCTTATCCAAGGATTTCTCATGATGAAAGCATCCAAGACAAACAGGTCTGTTTGGCTTGGTCTCCCAGGAATTACCTGTCTCCTCTTCTGACTTTGAAACACTTGGGCTCTGTGCTTTCCCTCCTATTAAAAGAACCATCCTTTTTATCTATGCAGAAATGGCTGGATGTGGGATTCCACCTCCAAAATTTCCTGTATGCAAGTATCACTTTCAAATAAAAGCTGCCAGGGCAGAAAGGTCTGGCTGGCCTTGGCCTCTGATGACCACCTTTTACCTGCCCCTGGTGGTCCTTGCTTTCCTTCCTATGGAAAAGAACTGTCCTTTTCTTCCAGATGTCCACGTCTGAAATAAATATTCCAGCTCAAAAATTCAGTGTATCCAAGGATAGCTCGCAGAAAAAAACTGCCACTGCCATCTAATCTGGCTGTGCTTGTCCTCTAGTGACTGCCCCTCATGTGCTGAGGAAACACTGGGTCTGGGTTGTTTCCTTCCTATGGAGACCATTGTGACATTTTGGGGCATCCTGAAATGAAGGGGCTATTGTGACACTGTGGGGACACTGTGTATCCAAGGGGCCATTGTGACACTGTTGGGTGATATGGCACCAGGGGCATCACTGTGGCACTGCAGGGTCGCATGGTCCCAAGGGGCCAGTGTGAAGCAGCAGGGCTTTGTGGAACCAAGAGCCCATTGCTGCATTGCAGGGCCTCGTGCAGCCAAAGGGCCGTTGTGATCCTGCAGAGCACCGTGGATCCATGGAGAGCATTGTGGCACTGCAAGGCCCCATGGAATCATGGAGACCATTGTGACACTGTGGGGCCCACGAAGCCAAAAGGCCACTGTGACCCTGCAGGGCCTCATGGAAGCAAGGGGCCATTGTGTCTCTGCAGAAGCAAGGAGAACATTGTGACACTACAGGGCCTCATGGAATCAAGGGAGATATAAGAGGTCTGGCTGGTTTGGCCTCCCGGGGGCCACCTGACAGGTCTGGCTGACCTTGGCATGTCGAGGTCTGCCTCTCATCAGGCCCTGGAGAACTGGGACCCTGTGCTTTCCTTCCTATGGAAAAGAACCATCCATGTTTCCAGGAGCCCATGCCCAAAATTGATATTCCTGTAAAAAATTCCCTGTATGCAAGATTCTTCCAGCCAAAGCTATCAGGACAGAGAGCTCTGGCTGGTCTTGGCCTCTGGTGGTCACCTCATATCTCAAAGGAAGTCCTGAGGAAAGTACTTGAACAATTTTCACTACTGCAACATTATTGAGTCTCTTGTCATCTGCAAAATGCTCTTCTGATCATATGTGTCTTTTTTTTCTCATGTATTATAAAGGAAAGAAAAAAATTCAGTTAAATAATAATATTTTTATCACTCTACCAGTGTTATCTCATATAAAACACTTCCTCTACATATGGATGCAGATCACCTGCATGAGCAAACACACTAAAGAATCCAGCAGTTATTTGTCTCAGCTCCCATCTGTCACATCTCCTCTGGAGCTGGAGGTGCAGCCATGGTGCCCACAGCAGCCCTGGGGCTCTGTGCCCCATGGCCTCCCTGCTGGGCAGCCTCTGCCAGCTCCTGCACAGCCCGTGGCACCTGTGGGCCTGCACTGACAGCCCTGCCCCGGGCTCTGCCGGGCTCTGGGCCAGCAGAGAGGCCGGGCAGGGCTGGCCATGGCCGGGAACAGGCCCTGAGCCCCGCAGGAGGATGGAGCTGGGCCACAGCCAAACTCAGCCCAGGGCAAACCTGGGCTGAGCAGCCACGACTGGCAATGTCTGGGGACAGAGGCTGGCAGTGACAAATGTCCTGGGCCCCCTCCCTGCTCTGTGCATGCCACCAAGGGCACAGAGCAGCCTCCTCTCTGGGCCACTTGCCTGTTTCCAATGCCTTCCACAGGCGCTGGCCCTGCCCCACAAGGCCTGGGCTGAGTCCTGCCCCTGCACGCTCAGCCAGGCTGACATGGACACTGCTGCTTTCTCTGGCAGGCTCTCTCAGTCCAGCCCAGCTCCCTGCAAGCTGTGCCAGCTGCCCTGAGCTCTGTGCAGCACCAAGGGCCTCTCCCCAGCACAGCCCAGCCGGCTCTGGCCCCACAGCTCTGCTCAGGGCAGGGGGCTCTGGGCAGTGGCCCCACGGCCTCCGCCCCTGTCAAGGGCACAGCAGCAGCTGCAGCTCAGAGAGGACTCAGCCCCAGCCATGGGCAAGGTGCTTGGCCAAGGCAAAAGGAGGCTCCCTGTGTGCCCTGCTCCCCTCTCCCTGAGCTCCTGAGAGCTCTGCAGCCCCTGCTGCCATCCCATCTGCCCAGGCCAGCACAACAGCCCCGGCCTTGGGGCCCTGCAGAGCTGCTCCTGCTCCAGGCCCAGGGCCCATCCCAGAGCTGGGGCAGCCACAAAGCTGTGCCCATTTCTGTTCATTGCTGCTCTGATGAGGATGGATCCTCAGCAACTTGGATGTTGCTGGTGAATTTTACTTTTCTGAAAGCCTCTTCTTTCTTGAGCTCTTCAGTTCAGAAATTCAGTGACAAGGACTCATAAACATTTGTTCAAAACACCCACACAAGAAAAGCCCCTGGGAATAATTTAAGTTTTCAATTCTTCTGTGGTTAATTAGACAGATTCCAGAAGTGTATTCAAAGTAAATATACTATATTGGAAACAACTCAGAGGGGACAGTTTTGTGTGGTTTTCTTTTTCTTGTTCCTGATTGATACCAGCAATGTCAAACAGATATTGACCCCCACACCTTGCAGTCTGAATAGGTATGAAAATCAAGACCCTTCATGGCTGACAGTCAATCAGACTTTGTCCCCAACCCCTCCCCACCATATCCCTCATCCCACCCCTGGAACTCCTATGGATCAGGAATGTTCTGGCCAGCAGGACCAGGGCAGTGATTCTTCCCCTGTGCTCAGCACTGGTTGGGCAGCACCTTGAGTGCTGTGTCCATTTCTGGGCCCCCCAGTTTAGGAAGGACATGGAGGGGCTGGAGCACGTCCAGAGAAGGGCAACAAGGGTGGTGAGGGATCTGGAACACAAGCCTTGTGAGGAATCGCTGAGGGAGCTGGGGCTGTTTATCATGGAGAAGAGGAGGCTCAGGGAGACCTCATCAATCTCTACAGCTCCTTGACAGGAGGGTGCAGCCAGGGGAGAGTCAGACTCTTTTCCCAGAGAACAGTGACAGGACAAGGAGGGGCAGCTTCAAAGCTGCAGCACTGAATGTTTAGGCTGGACATTAGGAAATATTCTTCACAAAGAGTGTGATTGGGCATTGGAATGGGCTGCCCAGAGAAGTGGGTGAGTCACTGTCCCTGGAAGTGTTTCAGCATAGACTGGATGTGGCACTGAGTGCCATGCTCTGGGTGACAAGGTGAAGTTAGGCCACAAGTTGGACTCGATGCTCTCAAAGGTCTTTTTCAACCTGGGTGATTCTGTGATGATTGTGACACTGCAGGGCCCTGGGGAAGTAAGGGGCCATTGTGACACTGTGGGGCCTCGTGGAACTGAGAGGACCAGAGTGACACAGTGTATGACATGGCATCACAGAGCCAACGGGCCACTGTGACACTGTGGGGCTACATGGAAGCCAGGAGTCCATTGTGACAGCCTGGGTCCTGGTGGAACCACAGAGGCCACTGTGATACTGCAGGGCCTTGTGGAACCAAGGGGCCATTGTGCCACTGCAGAACCAAGGAGAGCCTTGTGAGAGCCTGGGGCCAATGGAATCAAGGGGCCATTGTTGCACTGCAAGAACAGTTGGAAGTCCCCAATTTAGGAAGAACATGGAGGGTCTGGAGCATATCCAGAGAAGGGCAAAAAGGTTGGCGAGAATTATGGAAAACAAGTCTTGTGAGGAGTGGCTGAGGGAGCTGGAGTTGTTTATCGTGGATAAGAGGAGGCTCATGGAGACAAGGTGGTGTCAGGGCACAGGTTGGACTTGCTGATCTCCAAGAGCTTTTCCAGACTGGCTGATTCTGGGATTCTCTGAAACCACTCCTTCAGCAGTTGCAGGATGAGCCCTGGGCCTCCTCTTCAGAAGGTCCAGCAGCCCAGGTCCCTCAGTTTCTCCACACAGCCCCAAAGCTCATCCTGTCAGTCCTACAGAGCCTCTCCAGCCCCTCCTCAGTGCCCAGAACAGGGAGCCCCACACCCAGACACAGCAGCCCAGATGTGCCCCCCTGGCCTGTGGTGCCTCTGGCAAGGGAGCAGCACGAGGCACTGCAGGACCCTGCAGACAATTCCTGCAGCACTTGTAGGATGATCCTGCTCTCCAAGGGACATTCCCATGGTGCCAGCTCAGGAACTGAACTGGAGAGTGGGGCCAGAGAAGAAAGGGAAAATAGGGATGAGGTGTTTGCAGGGAAGGGGAAAATGATGGGCAAGAGGAAGATACCTGGATGAGGAAAGAGGAGAGAAAGCAAAGGTGAAGCAAAGGGAATTCTCAGGGCAGTTTGGGTTGGCTGCCAGACAGCCCTGGCTCTAAGCAACATCATCTGCAGTTTGACAGTAAACTCACAGCTCATGGGAACAAACTTTCTGGCTGAATTCAGTGGCCACAACAAACCTGAGTGGTTTCCCTCCCATCCCCCAGCCCTTGCTGGCCCCAGGGGCTGATGGCATTTGTGTTCACTCAGCTCCATCTCCCCACAGCAGCACCATGGGGGTGCTGACACCTGCTCTGTGCAGTGCAAACAGGGGCTCCTGAGCCAGTGCTGCCATGTCTGTGCCTGCAAGGATGCGGCACCTGTGTGAGCTGGGGGAGAGGCCAGGGCTGCAGAGGGGGGATGTTGTTGGCAGGAGCATGAGGACGCTCTGGGACGCTGCCCTGGGCTGTCCAGCGCAGTGGGGATGGATCAGCCCCTGCTCTGCTGCTCCTTGCCAGGGTCTCCCCCTTGCAGGGCCCTTGCAGAGCACCAGCCATGCTGTTTGCCCCCAGCCTGCCCACGGCCAGCCTGGGGCTGCTCACGGGGGTTTTCTCTGCTCAGCATTGGCCTGGCCAAGTGTTGTGGAGAGAGCCTGGCCAAGGAGCCTGGAGCCCCCAGGCCCTGCCCTGAGGCGTCAGCGCTGCCCCAGCAGTGCCCATGGCCTGTCCCTGCTGCAGCCCCGGCACTGCCACCCCCAGGGCTTTGCCCGGCCCCGAGAGCACTCAGGCCCTGCAGCAACACGAGGGGCAGGAGGGCAGCGGGGCAGTGGCATGGGAGCAGCACTGGCAACAACAAGTGCTGCTGCTGCTGCTGCTGGGCACAGCTGCTGTGCCAGCACTGATCTGCCCCAGCTCTGCACACAGACATTGCTGCTGCAGCTCCAGAGAAGGGAACAGAAAGGAGATCTCTGGAGAAAACTTTGCTGGGAGAGAGATACTTTTTTTTCTTAAAAGCCACCATAAGCACAGCTCCTCATTGACATGGACTGTGTCATAGTGAAGGTTGACAAATGTAAAATGAGAAAGGGCACAAATTATGGTGTTTCTTAGTGGGCAAAATTATAAAAATAATGCAAATGAAATGAAAGAGCAAGCCAACACACAAGCCCACCTGAAACAATCAGAGATGGCTTTTATTACAAGTGATTTGAAGAAATGGGCCAGTATTTCACTTTTTCTGAAAACATCCAGTGATCAGTTTCCACACAGCAGCATTAAGCTCCTGGTTCCTCAGGCTGTAAATGAGAGGATTCAGGGCTGGAGGCACCACTGAGTACAGAACTGACAGGGATAGATCCAGGGATGGGGAAGAGATGGAGGGGGGCTTCAGGAAGGCAAATGACCCAGTGCTGATAAACAGAGAGACCACAGCAAGGTGAGGGAGGCAGGTGGAAAAGGCTTTGTGCCGTCCCTGCTCAGAGGGGATTCTCAGCACAGCCCTAAAGATCTGCACATAGGAGAAAATAATGAATACAAAACAACCAAGTGCTAAGGAAGTAGTAAAAGCAGAAGCCCCAAATTTCCTGAGGTAGGAGTGTGAGCAGGAAAGCTTGATGATCTGGGGGATTTCACAGAAGAACTGGCCCAGGGCATTGCCCTGGCACAGGGGCAGGGAAAATGTATTGGCTGTGTGCAGCAGAGCAGTGAGAAAGCCACTGGCCCAGGCAGCTGCTGCCATGTGGGCACAAGCTCTGCTGCCCAGGAGGGTCCCGTAGTGCAGGGGTTTGCAGATGGACACGTAGCGGTCGTAGCACATCACAGTCAGGAGGGAATATTCTGCTGAAATCAAAAAAAGCAAAAGTCAATAGTTGTGCAACACATCCTGAGAAGGAGATGTTCCTGGTGTCCCAGAGGGAATTGTGCATGGCTTTGGGCACAGTGGTGCAGATGCAGCCCAGGTCAGTGAGGGCCAGGTTTGCAGGAAGAAGAACATGGGGGTGTGCAGGTGGTGGCCGCAGGCTACGGCGCTGATGATGAGGCCGTTGCCCAGGAGGGCAGCCAGGGAGATGCCCAGGAAGAGGCAGAAGTGCAGGAGCTGCAGCTGCCGTGTGTCTGCCAATGGCAGCAGGAGGAAGTGTCTGATGGAGCTGCTGTTGGACATTTGCTCTGGCCAAACATGGGGACCTGTTCATGGATAAAGGACAGTGACAAGTCAGCAGAGGCTGCTTTGAGCCAGTCCTGGTCAATTCTCTGTATGCTGTCCTGCTGAAACTCACCCTCCCTTGTTTCTGCTCTGGGAAACTTTCTCCCAGGTCCCTGACTGAGCTCCAGTTGTGCTTTCTGAGAGCTGCAGGACAAGCCAGGCCTGTGCAGGGGGCTCTCTAGGAGCCATCCCTGCCCTGTCACCGTGGGTTTGTGGCTGTGTGGCAGAGGGACAAGACTGTATATTCAGGATTCCTCAATGGAATCCCTTCTAAAAGGCTGCTGCTTCTGCATTCCCACTTCTAAAGGGCATGGAGACCAGGAAGGAATTTTAGCTATTATTTTCCTGCCCACACATCATTCCTGATTCTCTGAGGACACAAATCCACAGCATTTCTGCTGCACTCACAGTTTTCCACTGAGAAATGTGAGAGGCAAAGGATTCCCTGTGGCTCAGGGCAAGGTGAGGGTCTGGATGGGCTTGTTCCCAACTGCCCTGGGTTTGCACCTTTGGCTGCAATCAGAGTACAGTCACACTCCTGTGTCACCCTGGGATAGGCCAGACCCTGCCCAGAGCAGAGGGATCCCTGAATGTCTCACCCTCTCTAAAGGTCTCTGAGCAAGATCTCAGCACCCCCTTCTGCCAAGGACACTCGCGGTTCCCTTGGTAAACCCAACAGCATTTCCTCAGCTGTGGCATCTCTGCACTTCCCTGTGGGACACTCAGGGAGCTCCGAGAGGCTCTGGCACAGATTTGCACCCAGGAGGGCAGCTTAGAGCTTGGAAGGACACAGCAAGGAGACCCCCAGATGTGCCCATGATGGGATCTCAGGGAGGGGGCTCAGCTCATTCCCCTTTCCCATGGACTGCTTTGCCCACAGCCCCACAGGTCACAGGGAAGCTTGGACACCCCATTCCCATGGACACCCCAGCCTGGCAGGAATCCCAAGGGCAGTGCCTGACTCAGCTGCTGCAATCCCAGAGCCTCCCTGAGAGCAGCAGATTACAATGACAGTATCAGAGGAGTGCAGAAACTAGAGAAGATGTTGTGGTGCTGTGCCTGGGAGGGCAGGGCAGAGACAGCCGGGCACTCAGGGCAGTGTTCCCGTGCCCAGCTGTGCACAGCACCTCCCACACACCAACAGTGCCCTCCTGCCCCCAGCATTGCTCTGTTCAGCCCCCTCTCCTTCCCTGAGCATCTCACTGGGCCTGGACATTTCCCTCCTGAGAGCTGCCCTGTCCCTGCCAGGCTCACAGAGCCCATCCCACCCTCTGTGCCCTCACCTGCCCTACAGAAACCTGCCTGTCTGCAGAGCCCTGCCTGGGGCAGAGTCTGTCTGCAGGTGGGCAAGGGCAGCTCTGGAGAGCCCTGCTGGGCCCTGCAAAGGGGATGCTGGTGCTGCCCAGGGCTGGGGAGTGGCTGAAAGCTCCTTGGGAGGCTCCAGCAGAGAGACTGACCACCCAAAGTTACAGATCCGGACTCTCTGTAAATATTCAAACATTACTTTGCAGATCCTGTGTGTCCCTTTCAACTCAGAATGTTCCGTCATTCTCTGATTACAATTCCTGTTCTGCTTCTCTCATCCCCCTGTTGTCTATAATCAAAAGAGAAAAAAACCCTTGCAACACCGTTAGAACAGTAAAGTAAAAACCAAACCTTTATTGGAAGCTTCCAGGTGTCCCAGTGGGGATGAGGCACATCCAGCCCCCAATTCCAACAATCTATTAGGGTTGATTAACTAGGATATTTAACAGGAACATCCATTAGGAGAGTCAGTTGTGCCTGTTAGATACCCTTGAGTCAACCCTTGGAGAAGGTCCAAGGGCTTCTTTGCTCCAGTTTTGTTATGAATGCTCACATTCTGGGTAAAAAAAAAAAAAGTTCTTCTTGTAGGACCTCTTCCTGATAATAAGACTATACAGTATTTCAAGAATGTATTTAGAAGGTCAGATTACTGTTCAAAAATCTAAGAGAAAGGTTAGGAAATTTACTAGAGTTAATTAAGGATTACAGTTATATAAGTATATAATAGTAGTTTAATATATTTACTTAAGGGTTTAATAGAGTCAATTAAGAATTATAGTCTTATAACTATATAATAATAATAGTTTACAGAGCTATGAATATAGGAAAAACGTATAAAAAGCAAAAATCTTTTTGCCATCACCCCAAATTTCTCACCCTGCTCCAAGGAGGAAATTTAAAACACTCTCAGGAAAGCTCCTGATCTTTACAGCAATCCCAGGTTTACCTTCTTTTGGGAACTGTCATCCGGAGCTGTGCTGGTCTGGAGCTGGGAGCAGCCCTGCCCCACCCAGCACCTCTCAGCAGCAGCACCTGCCCTGCTCAGGGTTGCTCCTTGCCCCCACAGCTTCTTCCCCAGCGCTGGGAGCAGCTGTCCGGGCTGGCTGAGAGCTGTCCCTGGCAGGGAGCAGAGTCCCTGCCCCAGCACAGCGCCCTGGGCTGCAGGACAGCCCTGGGCACCCCTGGCTGCAGCCCCGGCTGCTCAGCTCTGCAGCAGAGCCTGGACACAGGGACCTGCCTGGGGCTGTGCCTCGGGTGCTGCAGCAGGGAAACCCAGCCCTGCCCTAGAGCCACATCCCCTGCACTGCAGCAGCTCTGAGACTCCTCCTGGAAGGTCCTGAAAGCTGTGGGATGTGCCAGCTTGAGGAGATCCCTGCAGCAACTGCAGCTTATCTTCCCACAGCCAGAGAGTGGCTGTTTGAAACACTGTGAGGATTTCTGCTCTAGTGAGCCCTCAGTGAGCTCTGCTCTATGCTCCCAGCCCAGGCTGAGTTTAACCCCTCTGTAGCTCTGTGCTGTGCCAGGGGTGGCTGCAGGCAGTGCAGCCCTGCTGGGCTGTGCACAGGAGCTGCTCCTGAGCAGAGCTGTCTCTCTGCAGTGCTGCCCTTGCCAGGAGCTGCCTCTGTGCCAGGAGCCCAGCCCAGCTCAGCAGCACAGACACAGCACAAGGACTTTAACGACCCTCTTGGGGGTTTGGTGCTGAGGCCCTGAACATCAGTCATCAAGAGGGAGCTAAAGAAACCTCTCAAGAACTCCAAGTCAGAATCAAACTCTAAAGATTCTTGAAGTTTTAATGGGTGCCACTGGGGGGACACAACTGAGAAAGTGTCCCCAGTTCCTCCAGGGAACAGGAGAGAGTGGTAACAGGAGGGGAAAAGCAGAAGCCAAATCTTGGTGCCCTGGGGCACAGCAGGGTCTGTGCCACCAAGGGCTGGGAGGAGACACCTTGTCCTGAGGCACTGGGGCCTCCTGGCACAGCCCCAGCAAGGCTGGGCACTGTCACCCCTTGTGCTGCCCTCAGCATCTCCCCACATCCCAGTGGCCTCAGGGATCTGCTGGGACCAGTCCCTGGGGAGCCTTGGTCAGGAATGGCCCTGGGGGCTCCTTCATGCTCCCAGGGACTGCAGGTTTTTCAAAGGACTTTGGGTTTTGCTTTTGCCTTGCAGTCTCTGAGAGCTTTGTGCAGTCATGGCCTCCAGTTATCTGCTTTAATTAGTCTCTTGGGAGCGTTTGTCAGGAACAACACTCAGTGGGGCTCAATGCCTCTAGGTGCTTCAGATTTTAATGTATTTTCCTTTTTCCTTTTCTCTCTCAGTCTCTGAGAAGATTTTGTGCAATCATGACCTCCCATTCTCTCCTCCAAGAAGTCTATTAGGAGCCTGTGTTGGGGATGGACCTCAGTGGGACCCATTAATGCTTTGAGACACTTTGG